>NC_056740.1:44235035-44392535 GCF_019279795.1 Protopterus annectens | reverse complement strand
CCCCTCAGCAATCTATAGAAGACTAAGTAGAGGGAGAAGGACTTTAAGGCACTCTCCATAAGGCAGATTTGTTATGCCTCGTATTCTTTTTGTAAGGAATCTTTGAAGTTGCTCTAGTTGCTGCATATGCCTGATCAGGTACATACCAAAGGGAGCATGGTGCTCTGTGATTGGTCTGATAAGGGTGGAGTTTAGTGTGATAATGACCTCCTTGGACCTAGGTGCCATGCCCTTACTTAAAAGTTGCACAGCATAAAAGGATTTCCTCACCACTGTGGCCAGATGGTGGTCGAAGGTAAGGTTATTGTCAACATGTGTACCCAGAACCCTGACCAATGGGTCAAATCTGAGGGGCATATTAGCAACATGGTAATTAGCCAGGATGGTTACCTTCCTAAAGGGTACAATTATGCATTTCTTAGCATTTAGTTTAAAACCATGGCTTTGGCACCATTTGTTAGTCAGAGACAGACCTTCTTGAAGAATGCTAGTACCTGCAGGGGATTTGATGATAACCCCCAGCTTGCAATCCTCAGAAAACTTAGTCAGCCATAAACCTTCAACATTTGCTTCCATTTCAGAGAAATAGATGTCAAAGAAGAGACAGCCCAGTATTGAGCCCTGGGGACTCTGCTAGTGGCTGGCCTCTTGGTGGAGGTGGTCTCACCTTTTTTGACTTCATGGGTCCTATGAGTGAGTCAATTGGCTATCGAACAGGTGATAAAAGGGTTTATACCTATATTAGTGAGATTGTCTATAATGTCAGAGTAGGGTATTGTATCAAAAATGTTTATTTATTTATTTATTTATTTATCCATTTATTGATAAATTTAAAGTGCTTTTCCATTTGTATAATGTTACAAATCATACAAAACTTAATTTAACATTTTTGATGGTTGAGTTATCAGTCATGAATGCTATGCAACCTATGGCTGTTCCATTCAAGACTGAGATTTGAAATGACACATGATGTCCTTTATGGCTTCCCTTTACCTTGACATGTTTAAAGTGAACAAGCTTCTTTGTGATCAAAGTCACCTGCGTAAAATGAACTCTCAGCCACTGTTTCTCATAGGCAATCACAGCCAGTGCAGTGTAACTAAAATGTCACTGCTATATTTATGTATAGGGGGATAAAGTGAGTGGTGAACAGACTTGCGTCTTCAATAATACTTATTTTATAATTTCTCATTGGATTGTCCTTCTCACAGGTTGAACTCAGTGAAATGAGGCCTCATCAAAATGAGCATCAGGATCTCCTAGATAAATCTGATTTTATAAGTGACTTAATTCTGTGAAAGCCTGCTTTTTAAACTGGGGTTACCCGCACAGCAAGTGACTTACTGAGAATAAGTCTTAAATTGGAGCAGACCTATAATGGAGTAAGCCACTTACACTAAGAGCAAGTCTGTAGGGATTACGGTGGGCCTACACCAGAGTAAGTCATTTACACCAAGAGCAAGTCTTCTGGAATTTGGCCCGAAATAGTTCAATATTCATACCATTATGTATTTCTACATTTCTTAATTAATACTGATCTACTATTTGATAGCAAATAATTATGGGAGTCTCTTACAAGGCACAATACACAATTTTGTAGAAAACAGCTGCTTAATGAAGCAAAGAGACACATTTTCTTACTAGCTAATCATATTTCAGTCTTTTAAGAATAGAATTTATTATCACAAACCAAAAAAACACACTTTCTGCCTTGCAAATTTGCATTCATTGGCTTAGAAAGGCTTACTCATGTTTAGTAGTAATGCAATGTCTTCTCTAGAACAATGTCAAACAAAAATACAGGTCAGTACACATACTGCTTTTCTGCCTTATATCACAGGATCATAGGATCATAGGAGATTACTAGGATGTTGACCCACAGCTCATTTTAAGCCTAGCTGTTCCATCCCAATGTAATACCATACAAATGCTAGTCAATACCCAATATTGCATTTAGTGATGACTGCCCATGTCCAGAAGGGTTGTAGGCCCTTTCCCCGGTAAGAATTTACCGTGCCCCATCCACTTGTCCAGGTTCCTCTTGAACAGTGTCATAGAGGTGCTCTGTTTCACATTAATTTGGTTATCTGTTCCAAAGACACCGCAGTCGCTGGAAGATAAATCTGCCACTCCAGCATGTCCTATTTAAGTCGCAGGCCATATTTAGGTCCCTGGAATGGGTAGCCCTAGTCCTGTTTGATTTACTGATATGGAGCAATTTCATTAGGTTTGGGTCCTGAATTGCTCTTTAGACCAAGCATAAGTCTCCCCTAAGAATTCTATCAGATAAAGAGTATAGTGACAGGGACTTTAGTCAGTCTGTGTAAGGCACATGGTGGAAGCCCTTGATCTTCTTTGTTAGAAACCTCTGAGATCTATCTAATTGCTGCAGGTGCTTAGTATGGTACATGACAATCGGAGCATTATGCTCAATTATGGGCCAGATAAGTGCCGGATATAGGGGGTGGTTATAACTTATTTTGCACTGGAGGTGCTGTCTTTAGTAATTAAGTGTGCTACATTGAAAACTTTCCTTACTACAGTAGACACATGGTGGTCAAAGTTAAGGTTGCAGTCAACTTGAGATCTGCAAGTTTGATTAAACCAGTTATTTATTCAGCTTAAGTCTAACTAAAGGGTGTTGGCAGGGCCTTTTTACAGGTGAGGATGAAAAAGAAACATCCATCTTTGTAGCAAAGAAACTCTACCACTTCATTCTAATTAAAATGTCGCTCTACTTTTCAGCAATTAGCAAAAAAATATACTAAGGAACCATGACTGGCAGACCTGGACAAGATGATGGTATACTCTGAAAACTGGGAGTCCCATTTCCTCTAGATGACAAGTAGTCTTAACACCTGTCATTAAAGGAGGTCTAGATGTCACGGCTGAGAAGATGAAACTCTGAGAAAGAAAGAAAAAGTATTTAAGCTATATGATTGAGATGGGAACAATATGACCACAAAAGACAAAGATATGGCCTACTTCAACTACAAAGATGCAGGTCAGATAATCTTAGGGCTATCATGCCATAACTGAAATTTCATTAAATACTCTTGATGGTCACTTGATAGATTTTCAAAGGGGAAGGGACCTACAAAAGCTAGGTGATTAGTAGAGCCTGATGAAGCTTTTAACAAACTGCATTTCTTATTATGCTCTGAACATATTTTGTTTATACTAAATTTCCAGCCACTTTTTATTGTTTATACTGAAGTCATGGAAGCTGGTTTCCAACAGATGTATTACAATGGGTCTACTTTAATTAAACGAAAGTGGAATCTGTTGAATACGAATCTATCGACACATAAACAGCGAAACACGATAACGTCGAACACGCAAAACCACAAAATTTAAACATCGGAACTGCAATAGTGGGCCAACCCCACCTCCCGTAACATACTACCTACGCAAACACAACAACAAAAAACACATGCATACACTAACCAAAACCCTACTACTAACCCTAAATTAAAGCACCAAAACCCCACTTGTAACCCTACAGTAAACCCCACATACACAACTATCTATGCACTACCCTTAACCCCTCCCTAACCCTAAGGTCCGTAACTACCGCACACTTACCCTACAGAACTATACCCCCACACAAAGTGAATATTCCACACACATACACTTAAGAAAACCCTACACTAAACCTTACATACATTACCAATCTATGCACTTACCTTAACCCGCACCCTAACCCTAAGGTCCGTAACTATCGCACACTTACCTTACGGAGCTATACCACAGACGGGCCAACTATGACAATTCGACATTACCGATTTCACTATTTAGTGCGTTCAATGTTTCCGCGTTTTGCTGTTTACATGTCGACGGATTCATATTCGACGGATTCCACTTTTTTTTAATTAAAGTAGACCCATTACAACATGTTGGGGTAAAGAATGCTTGGTATTTTTTTTAACCGGGAAACTTAATGCAACAGAATGCAAATATTCTGATGCTGAGAGATACTACCTGGCAATAAAGTGGGCACTCCACTGTCTCTGATATTTTTACTTGGAAATGATCTTTCCCTATTAATATTGTTACATATACAAAATATAGGCAGTTCCAAGTTGTGAAGATGTGCACTCTCAGTATAGCTTTTTGATTCAGAGCTATTGCATAGGCCTGGTATTGCACACATAAATGCAGATGGATTACCACCCATCTATTGCATTTGCTAAAGTCAATGTAACGTGGTCATTGCTATGGCTTATGCTTGTATATGGGTGCATGTGTATGTGGCATCTGTGCATGTGTGTACAGTTCATTAAGAAATTTTCCATAATTTTTTTTCACTTTCATTCAAAATCAAAAATAAGCACTATACACAATACATCCTAACTTTTGTGGTATAAGCAGCATGTTTGCGAAAGCAACTGATCACTGGTACAATGGCAGTGTTAACATTTCACAGTGCTTGACTTGCTAATCAAGTTCTTGAATGTGACTCCTTCTGTGTAGAGTCTATCTCCCTCTCTATACATTTCTGCATTATTTCCAAATGCTCTCAACACCCCAATGAGATACAGTCAAAGAATTGACATTCCTCCTGTTTGCCTATAGATAAGCATGTGATATGTGTGTGTGTGTGTGTGTGTGTGTGTGTGTGTGTGTGTGTGTGTGTGTGTGCGTGAGTGCGTGAGTGTGTGTGTGCGTGTGTGCGTGTGTGCGTGTGTGCGTGTGTGTGTGTGTGTTTGTGTGTGCATGCGCGTGTGTGTACGTGCATGCGCGTGCATGTGTCTGTGTGAAGAAAAATGTCATTAGTCTTTATCTGGGAGCAAACATAACAATGGTGAACCAGAACATACAAAAATAGATAACTGTTAACAAATCAGTGATTTCCATCAACATAAGATTTAAAATGCATCCCCAAACTTCTAGACTGTTTTCAAATCCCATCTGTATAACTGTATAACTTGATGCTCACATGCTTTTAGTCATATTCCATGTGCCTCACCTCATCTAAAACCATGTCTCCTCAGAGGTGTTCATAGATGGTTGTTATATGCTGCATTGAGAGATGAAGATATACAATATATATATATATATATATATATATATATATATATATATATATATATATATATACATACACACACACACACACATCTGACAGATGCAAGTTGAAATATGGTACAGTGTTCTATTCGCTCTAGATGCTTCATCCCAGTCTGACATTAGAGGGGTAGATAGAAGATTGTTATCTTTTGTTGGTAGGAGAGAGTAGGCATGTTGTGAATATGCAGGACAACAGCAACTTATAATATATGACTGTGGACATCTTTTCTTTTACTTTCATCCCATTCTGTCATCATAGGGTTACAAAGAAGCGGTTTTTATTTTTTGGAGGAGTGGATAGGCAAGAATGCATTGTTCCCAAATATGATTTATGTATACCTGCCATCATTTGTCACCTTAGTTTATTAGCATCCGCTGATGTGTTAGCTTTGAACATAAAGCCTTGACCACAACTCATTGCTTCATTAAAAGAAAACAATAACACTGAATTTCTTTTCTTAGTAATAATTTTTGCTCATGCAATCACCGAGTCAATAAGTTGGAGAGACATAAGCTCCAAAATACATCTCAGACCATTTAGAACCTTAATGGCTTTTATTACTTTTATTACCTCTGGCGTAATTAAATTGTTACCAACCACAGTTATTATAGTGCAGTGCAGGCATGGCCAGTTAGGGTATGTTGAAAGGATGCAAGAAGATGCCTAAGAGCAAGACAAAGTGGGAGATAAAAGTAATCTGGACATTATAGGTTAGCCATAATACAGGGAAACCAGTGGGTCACTGAGGTGCAGTGGTGGTAGTGCATGTGTGTGTGTCCTGGGGGGAGGGGGTGCCAGGGAATCCTTTGCCTCCATTCCATATAAGGCTGAACCTGCATTTATTACTATAGGTTCATAGTTAAGTACTAGGCTAGCTTCTCTTACCAGTCATTTTAAACCTAGCCAGTTTCCCTTTCTGTGTTCGAATTAACCTATCACATTTAATTAGAGATTGCCCTTATCCATTCTATGGTCAGTAATTTTATATTATGCTTAATAAGAATAACTTGAATCATACCCATACCATAAATACTTTGAGGGGACCCATGCATGGGATAAAGTATTTAGGAGCTCTCTCTGTTCATTCGTAATACAGGGGTCAGTCCTGGGGTAAATTTTCTGTTTCCCATACAAAGATCCATGTTGCAGTTGATTGTGGATGAGGATGAGCTTTGTTTTATGTGGATTAGGAGTCTTTTCCAGAGCAGTATTATCCTCTGCAAGATGTTCCTGTCCCTCTAAACTGTTCTGTTGATGCTGTAGAAGGTTTAACTCCCTAGACCTAGTATTTCTGATGCCGTTTGAGTTGCTGATACACAGTAAATCTATTAGTACTGGGTTGGAGGATGCCTTGTATGTCAGACACAGGTTACCTCTTACCAGTCTGTAGGACACCAAGTATAGTGACAGGGCTTTGAGTCAGTCCATGTAGGACTTGTTGCTTAGGCCTTATATCCTTTCAGTAAAGTATCTCTGTGGGCATTCCATTTGTTGCATGTGTCAATACAGATACATGCCGAAGGGGGCATTATACTCAATGACTGACCTAATGGGGGCTGAGAAAAGGAGGACAATGACATCTGTAGACCTAGGCACAATTCCTGTGTTTATAAACTATGCAATATAGAAGGATGTTCTCACAACAATGGACCACCTATTGGTCAGAATTAGGTCACTGTCCATATAAGGTCCCAATAGCCTGGTCAGCTTTTAGAGCTGTATTGTCATTGTTGTAGTTCTCTGGAATAGATGACTTCCCAAAGGATAAAATACTGCATTTTTGGCATTTAGTTTCAGTCCATGATTTTGTACCAGTTATTTATTTGGGACAAACCTTCTTGTGGGATGGCTAAGTCATTTGATAACTCAATGACAGCTCCTAGCTTGCAGTCATCTGCAAACTTAGTCAGTCAGAATCCTTTGTTACTGTTTTTTACTTCACAAAAGTAGACGCCAAACAGGAAAGGTCCAAACACAGAACCCTGGGGAACTGCAATGGTGAGTGGTCTCTTTGTAGAGGTAACTTCCCCATTTTTATTATCCTGAATCTTGTCTGTGAGCCAGTTGGCAATCCAATGGACGAGATAGGGGATTATTCCCAGTTTATTTAGATTTTTGACTATGCTTGAGTGTAAAACTTTATCAAAAGTTTTGGCCAAGTCAAGGTATGTAGTGTGTACTGTTTTGCCTTCATCCATTGCTTTGGTGACCTCTTCAAAAACGTCCACGAGGTTAAGTAAGTATGACCTGCACTTGACAAATCCAAACTAAGACAGGTCCAGTGTTTGGAAGTTCTCTATGTCCTGATTGATTAGTTCCATAATAAGTCTTTCCATAGCCTCGCATGTGAGGCTGGACAGACTTATGGATTTCTAATTGCCTAGGTATGTGGAAGATCCTCCTTTATGAATGGAAATGTATACAGCTTTTCTCCAATCACTTATTATAAAACCTGTATGGAGGCTGAGCTTGGACCATGCTGTTAAAGATTTGGCTAAATCATGCTTTGTGCTATTTCAGATGCATCCAGGAATATAATCAGGATCCACTGACGCAGTATGTTTTTAGCTTTTGATATCACTTTTAGGACTTGGTCTTGGTCTTGCTATAGTAACTGATCCTGCATTGACTTGAATATGACCTGGTTTCAGTATCATTAGCAACCTTGTCCGAATCTTAATAAAACCATTCTATGATACGTTCCATCTTTTTACAACACCATTATTTATGTGAGTGCTTTATTGGAGAGAAACAGTATTATACATTATGTTTTAATGAATTTATTGTTTTAATGCTGTAGTTGCTTATTATTTTATCATACACAAGATTGTATTTTGTCAGAGTGCCATTGGTCATACCTAACATTACTTTTTTTAATGATCCTTGAAAGTTGGTGTCTTCGCCCAAAATCCCATAACTCTATTCTGCCCACTCTCTTCATTTGCTGAACAATGGTCTGATGAGGTGGAAATTCTTTTTAATTCACTTATTCCAAAGAAGACTTGCTTCTGTTTTGTATCATATTTTCTTCCTCTAATTTTATTACTGCCATTATCATGACATGATAACTTATCATTAAGACATTGTAGTATCACAATTCACTTTATAACCCCACCTAGTACTAACCAATGAACCAATGAATGAACCAGTGAAGCACTCCATCAGTTACTGCCTGTCAGGGGCCATTCTAAACTTTCATTACCCCTTTTTATATGACTTTGCCTGCACTACCTTCACACCGATCTTCTCACAGGAAGAACACCTTATAACTTTACACTTGCCCAGCCTTCATAAATAAATTCTACAAGTAAAACAATGCAATATGCATTGGCAAACCAGTAAACTAAATGCATTTCACAGACTTGAGCTATGCATAGTACACAAACCCA
This sequence comes from Protopterus annectens, assembly GCF_019279795.1. NCBI lineage: Eukaryota > Metazoa > Chordata > Ceratodontiformes > Protopteridae > Protopterus > Protopterus annectens. The sequence continues at coordinate 44,384,075 of NC_056740.1, read as the reverse complement.
TTCCTGAGTCTCTAATAAAACATGTTTTTTTTTTCTCTGAGCTAACCTTTATCAAGCCTACAAGAAGAAATATGGCATAGCAGAAAAAAAATAGAAGGCTGTTTATAATGCATTCAGATGCCTTACTACTTGCTAAACTTCTCATTTGAATGATATAAGCAAAAGACTACAATGTACAAAAATCCTTAATATAAGCTGACACGACATACTATAGTCACTTGGTATGGTACGGTACCAACACCTTTATTATTTTTTCATTTTAGTCTTTTTTGCATCTGTAGTTAAGTTGACTACATAACCATCAAAAGGGTGTCTCAGTTTTTCTGTTTCCTGCCCTGAGCTTGCAATGATTTGTAAACTCCAACACACATGTATAAACACTCGTCACTATCCTGTAATGTAACTGCATCATCTCTAAAAGGGAAAGGAAGTGATTTAGAGGCTGTCACGAGGTATCCAGAATGCCAGTACACCACACAAATGTTTCTTCTCTTGCACATATTTTCTGCAGCTGACAGTGTAAGTGAGTTGAATAAGAGAGTTGGAAAAGGATAAAGCAATATGTCACCAGGACAACTTACAACACTGTCTTTCCCCTTTTCTTTTCTAAGAATTTCTCCACTTGTCTACCCATACATCCTTGCTGTAACTCCACCTGCCATAACCTGAGATCCTACAGTCTTCTCTCATTTGCCTTTTTTAAATGAATAATATCCTTTCACAAAAAGATTTGTATTTTCTTTGTGAAGGAAAATGTTTTTACTGCTCTTATGCCTGAATGCTATTACTTACAGTCAAAGGAAAAAAAATAATATTTAAGCAAAAATCTTATCATATGTACAATCTAGTAAGCAGTGCAACCAAATGTCAGACAAAGTGTGCTAAATATTTTATACCTGTGTCAAGAAAACAAAAGGAGAGAGTACTTATACAGGGTTGAGTATTTTAGTACTCTGCAGTTATATATATAGTTATTGCAAATGAAGCACATTATGTACTTGCTAGCTGTCTTCGATAAGATACATTTAATTATAGTATATAGTTCACTGTCTCTGCCTACTCAATAAACTATATTTAGAAACAGGTGGGTTGATGTCCTTGTAAGGTGTAGAAAACTCAATGATTAATAATATTTCCGATTATAAAATGGCTGTCCGACTGTAATTCTGAGCAATAACTGCATATATTGCATGGCAAAATGTATAACATAATGCAATTGCCAGAGCTACACTTTCTCGATTTCATTGATTCTGAACTATATATTGTTATAATCAAAGTTATTGTAATACTGTTTGGATGACATCAAAAGTAACAAACTGTTACTATATACTGTTGCACTTTTGACTAAGTAGCTTATTAAGCAATCTCTGTGAAAGAACATTGTCTAGGACTGCTCACCATCGAAATATTACCAATCACAGTACTCATCCCCATTCATGCACAATTATCTCTCAAATGTATCTGCTTAATAGATTGTCAGGATGGTGAATAAGCAATAAAGATAAACTTGATAAGTTCCAGGGAGTCTATATTCATCACTGGATTCACAAAATGCAACTTCATCCAGTTGGTTCATTGTCATTAAATAGATGGATCCCATCTCATAGGTTGGACATTTTCTAATTATACAGTGGAACTACTTTATTTTAATATATAAAGACATAAAGCAATTATCATTATCAGCATTCCCATTGGCAAATGTCAATTACCAACAGAATGGTGACTGTTACCAACAGGAAAACAAAAATATCTGCCACTATCACTACCTAAAGTATTGTAGCTGCTTTTTTTTTCCTGTGCTGCAAAGTTGACAAACCAGGTGCAAAAAACTTCTTCTTCTTTCAGCTTTTCCTGGTTAGGGGTCGCCACAGCGGATCACCTGTCCACTCTAGGTATTAGAAAACAAAACTCCACCATCCCCCTACACCCATACACCTCCTGAAGTGTTCCTACAGTGTGCTAGTATGTTTCCATCTCTAATTTGGAAAGACTACTGGAATGCAACTTGCTATCTTGCTATAATTTCTGTATTGTTCTTTTGAACTCTACATTTTCATTTTCACACACTTTCTTCTCCTTCTCCCCAAATCAGATCATTCTTATAATCAGAAACCCAATATCCTAGCTCCAAACATTTTCTACCCTTACTAACTAGTCCAGCTGAGCAACAGTCCCTCTGGATTTATAGTTAACCAATCTGCTCACACACAACAATATCCAGTCAGAAGTTAGCGCCACCCCTCTCCAGCCATCTCACATACCTTTTTACCTGCTGTTAGTTTTAGTACCTGCACTCACACTTCTCCCTGCCTGATGTCTTCTGTTTTCAATTTGCACTTTCATTCTCTTTATCAAGTCTAATTTTGAAGAAAGTGTCTACCATCAACAATACATAATACCCACACACTTTTCTCTGGGTAGCTCCTTCTCTCCCCACCCCACTGATCCCTTTAAAATACTTTTCAACTTTCTAATGCAATCACACTCACACAGAAACCTCCACCTTGCAGCTTTTACTAATTTCCACCTAATGCCTATCCAACATTTTATATCTTCCCACAACCGACCTACATCTACCAACATTTTTCCCTGGCAACTTTTATAATGCATCTAATATTCATTTCACAACAACTACAACAACCCAGCTTTCAAGTACCTGATTTTGTAACTCTGAATCAAAGTCCTTATCATTTCCTTATCACACCTAGCTTCATCATCCTATTTACTAATCACCCATAAAGACCCAACTGTACCTTTCACAGCCCCATCATCTGCAGACTTTCTATTAAAAAAATGCAGATTCACCTTAAACAGCTTTTTCCCCTACTTCATCTTCACTCTGTCATTTAACCTCCATGGAGATATTCATTTAAACCCAGGTAACTTCTGCCCATCACAAAAGCTTTGATAGGCTATTACAGGCCATCTTCATTCTTCACAAAATGCTTGCCAAACTACCACCATAAATACATCCTGCTCATTAGGCCAAGTCTCTAAAACAAATAGCCTGCATCTTTAATGCATTAACCACAGAAATATTAAAAATAAACTCCCAGAGGCCCATGTGCGGATTGTCCTCCACACCCCTGGCATCATAGTCATAATGAAAACAGATGAATTGGTTAGAATTGGCTCATTATTTAATATTCACACAGCTAAAAACTGTTCAGAGTCTCATTTTCCAATCTAAAAATTCCAAACACTGAAAAATATTATCCAACCTTACTCCCCATCTAGGACTGTTCACGCTTCTGACAAAATGTTTACTGCACCCAATTAAATCAAATAATACTGCAGATGACTGGCTGTATTCCGCTCATGTCTTTAAAATCTGCTGTCCCATTCTCCTCTCACTCAGACAAACTAACAACCTGAAATCCTTCCATCTGCTGTTAAAACATCTAAAGATTTCATGGTTTTGCTGAGTGCATGTGTGTGTGTGTGTGTGTGTGTGTGTGTGTGTGTGTGTGTGTGTGCGTGCGTGCGTGCGTGCATGTGTGTGTGTGTGTGTGTGTGTGTGTGTGTGTGTGTGTATGTGTGTGTGTGTGTGTGTGTGTGTGTGTGTGTGCCTTCTGTGGAAGGTTGGGCACCGGGCTGGCAACTCAACACTGTAAAACTCCACTGCCAATCATGAGCGGACTGGTGATCCGCTGTGGCGACCCCTAACCGGGAAAAGCCGAAAGAAGATGATGATGATGCTCATGCACCACACCAGCCATATCCCCCTAAACAGCCCTTATCCACTCTGTTCTATGCTGCTGTACAGTAACTACTTAACCAGTAATCTTTTGTCTTATCCTGTGCTGTTATGTCTGTTTACATACACTGTAACATACTCTTCTCGGCTTTACATTGTTATGAAAGTTCACTTTACCACTGTCTTACTAATATAGAATACCATGGCTGTAAACTTTGCTTGTCTAAACCCTCATTTTGATATACCTTTGAATAATAATCTCAAATCACTGTTTTGCTTGTTGCACAATTATATATTAAAGTATAGTGCATGCTGAATATTCATATATATGTTAACGTTCTTGTTTTCTCTCTTTTGTATACTCATACAATCATTGCTTTTTTCTCATTATTGTATACTCAAATGATTCATCGTACTATGTACTTATGTACATTTTCTTCTGTCTGTATAATGTGAAGCATTTCTTTCCAGGCCTCAGCTAAAAGGGTGTTCTCCATCCTATTCGGCTTTCACAGTCAACAAAATAAAAAAAAAATGAATAAATAACTGCATTGCGGGGACTCAGCTTTCATAGTCAGCAAAATAAATATAAAATAAATAAATAACTGCATTGCAGGCAGAAACTGGAGCCTTGAAGAAAAACTAACAGCAAATGTGAAATGTGTGAGTTATTTTGATTCGCCCACTACTCAAATCTAAAGGCGGTAAATTTCTTCTTTTCTTTTAATTTTGCAAAATAAACCCAGTATTAACTGTAAGAACTGACTCCTTAGACAGCTTGTATTTCTATTACAGGTTTACCTTTGTCACATTGATGGTTTATTGGGCAGAAAAATAGTTTCTTTGCTTTCTACAAACTATAACCTGGCTGCCTGTACCCTGTTTGTGTGATTTTTCAGCCTGTAATACTTATTGAGGGGAAAGTTACCTTTAAGTACTGGTAGCTAAGTTTTATTTATTTATTTATTTACTTACTGTACTTTATTTTTTTATATCTATCTATTTATTTATTTATTTATGTTTGCAGTTGAGTCCTCTGAGCCCTATACAAACAAGTTGTTTGGAGTATTGTGTTGCAGCCTTGTTCCCAGATGGGATGATGCTCTCATGACAGGAGGAGAGGTTGCTGCCAAAATACCGAAAAAAAAGCCTTCATGCCAATACCAGGACTCACACCATCCAAAAGGATTTCCATAGCAGGAAAAAGACTTGGCAGCAAAGTCTAGACCAATGCACTTGCTATGATTACACTGTTGAAATTATGGGAGTAAAATTGTGGATGACACTTCTGAAATATACCAGCCAGGTGACCGATGTCTATGTAATGAAATCTTGTGCAATTACTACACCTGAGCGACAGCTTCAGTATTACTTAGCAATGTTGCATCTTGTTGCAAGGCATTACTTAGACAAAGGTCTTAACACTTGCTCTTGTACTGCTTACAGGTGTTCACATCACAGTGTAGGTACTAACACCATGTTTGCCTGTCCAGCATGTCAAGCAGATAGAGTGATTCAGGAATGATAATGAGCTGAAACCTAATTAGCATATTCAATATGCCTAAAGGGGTTAATCTGCATGATATGAGCAGAAACTGGGGCTATGGAACTTCTACTGTGTTAGGTAAAACTGCTTGGTTTTCCAAGCACTGACAAACCAAACTGTTGCTGACTGTACAATTGTTGAATTTGAGATACATTTTGGAGAATTGTCTGAAATCTTTCAAGGTATGTGATGTTCTTTACAACTACTGCTTACAACTTTACATTTTGAATTATTTTAATTATTATGACTGCTGTCAAACTGTGCAAAGTTGTGCTTTTGTAAGGAACATATGAACAGTTGTCAGTGCAGTAGTCCTTTACTTCTGTTTCATGGAGTTCTAGAAACGATCTGAGAATGTTCAGACAGAACCATGGCTGACTCATCTAGTGCCCAGCGCTGGTCTTTCTAACTCCTGCTCTACCCCCTAAGTTTTTCAACTGAAGAACAAAGAAAGAAAGAAAAAGAAGGACATTGGATAACAGTAGGAAGGTGATTCAGCACTTCAAGTGAAAACAAAACAAACAAAAAAAATACTTCAGTCTGGTTGAGTGTAGGAAGCCAATTAGTCCATCAGCTTTCTTACAGTCAAATCCATGCCCCTCTCAGCTTTTAATAAAAAAAAAGAAAAAAGCCTATCCACACCCACCATCTCTTTGAGTGAAGAACAAAAACATGCAAATAAAAAAGAACCACTTCTATACTGGCATTTCCACACCGCGGCAGGAACTATCAATTGCACCCTACAACACTTTTCCCCGTAGTGAGTGTACCATTTAACACTGGCCTTATTACCCTACTGTGTTCAGATATGTCTGACTTTGAGCAGCCAGCTTATATGGGCTATTGCTACATTAATAAACTGCTCCCTGCTTATGCTGTTCTATCTCTCTAAAAGTTGTACATCTGACTACTTTTCTATGTTCCTGATATCAGTGTTTGTTCAATTTTGAAGTCATATGTTTTATACATTTTGTGTGTGTGTGTGTGTGTGTGTGTGTGTGTGTGTGTGTGGTGGGGTATACGACATAGTAATAATAGTAACAGCAGTAGTAATAGTAATAGTACCATAATGTAGCTTGCTCAACCCCTTGTACAGATGATGCTGAGTTTTCCCTCAGCACTGTTAGGGCTCCTTATGACTGATGTACAATAGTGGGTAGGCCAAGCATGTTTTTGGGAAATAAGTTTTCTATTTCTACTGTTGGATTGAAACTTCTCATTTATGTCTTAACTGTTTCTCTTTTCATTTTTATTCATAAGGTTCTATAGATATGTTTGCTCATCTACCTTTGCAGATAATGGTGATATCGTCCTAACCTCTGTGAGTTTGTTTGATATGGGGCTGCTTATGCTTTATGTGCAGAGAGGAAACATAAAGCATATGCAAGCAAAATTTGTTTGGTAGGAATTTGTTGCATATATCACTCATATATACTTCTTAAAACATTTGTTTATAGACTATAGTTTGATTTTACTGAGGTACAGTGCATAAACATAGGTAAGCTTTATCTGTTCATTACAGGTTAATAACTCACCTTTGTTACTGCTGCTGACAATGTCACAGGCTGGAGCTGCCTATGCCTGATGTTCACAGTAGCCAACAACTGCATGGTTAAGCAAAGGCTGGTCCATTTGCATACATCAGTGCTACTGTTTGTATGTGCTTAGCTCATTTGTTTTTTATTACTTGTTGAGTGTGTGTGTGTACTATTCCCTGCCTCTTAGCCAGTGCCATGGCATATTGTGAATGCCTCCATCTGCCATAATTGTCCCCAGTTACAGGTTCCTTATCTGACCCCTCATCTGTGTCTGCTGACCCTGCCTGTGTTGCTGCAGCATTGCAGTTCCTGTCCTGGAGTACCCTGCAGCAACTGCTTTCTAAGTATGATGCAGTGTAAGATAGCACAATTAGTATTATGGCAGAGTCGGTAGAATTATATTTCAAGACACCTCCAGATATATCTAGACATCAGAAACAGGATGTGAGCAGTCCATATACATGCTCTATGATATTTCTAGTCCATGCGTGGTCATTGGGGTTGTATGGGATTCTCATGGGAGTCATGAGCCAGGGTTATAGTGCATATTCTATGCCTCCCACTAGATGCCATTGTGGAAAGTTGCCCCATGAAAACCTTAGGTACAGGCCACAGGTTGGAGTTACAGAAATTGCTAAAGTGACCTTCACACACATTATAGATGATAGAGGATACCTTGTGCATTACACACCACAAGACAGTTGATAGAGCAACTAACCTCCAATAACCTTTTTGGTTTAAGTACCTCCTTCCCAGATGACCAAATGAGGCATTTGTTTCAATGTGGGAGATGTATATGGCCTCCAGTACTTCAGGAAAATGGGCTACTGTATAAACATTTGGCACAGTGGTAGCTGTGTCCTCTGGGGTACATGGAAACTAGATATGTTCCTGGTGCCTGCACATGTTACAGTATTACATTGAGTAACAGGTGGAGTATTTGGGTAGAGGCCTATGAAGCCTCCGCTCATTGTGTCAACTGTGAGTCACCAAAAAGTCCCAGTAGCTAGTATACACTAGTCTATGTAAAGCTACTCATACCTTCAGTTCCACTGGGATTGGTTCTCCATAATTCCCATGAGGCTTCAGGTGTGGACATCAGTTGTCTACTATTTGTTCTATAGAATCCTTATCCACCCTGTAGTGATCTATTTCTATTTTATGTAGTCTACAGTAGGTCAAAAGTGGCCTAAACACCATATGTCTTCTAGATCAAGGTCTAGCAGCAGCATATTGTATGAGAGCTTATTGCACATACAGATTTATAATGCCTTTGTTAGCCCCTAACATTTCTCAATGTCCTGCTGTGGCTGTGTTCCAGCACGCATTGGAATTTAGAGGTAAAGCCAGCACAACATATTCAAGTTTGTTTTATACATTTTTGAATCACTCTGACATACTTTTTTGCATCATTAGCATAGACATCAGCTGTTTATGTGTGCATTAGTATATTTGGCTGCTAACTCTTATTTTGCAGCTGGCCACAATATGTACTGCTGTTTCCTGAACTGCAAACAGCTTGGTCATTACTATTTGCCATGCACACCAGCTTAGAGTGACAAGCAAGTATATATAAATCCCAGCAATTATTTTAATTTATTATGTCTTGCAGTGGAGATATTAATCATTACTTGCCAGTTGGTATGAATACGCCTGTGTTTATATTCATATTTTCATAAATGATAATGCTACATGCTACTGATGGGTATGATATGATATGTAACGGGAAGAGACAGAAAATACATTAATATGCAAAATTTCCAAAACCAAGTGATTTATAAACTACTGCATGGTATCATATGAAACCTTATATATTTTTTAAGAAAACCAACTGACAATCACAATATATACCGAGATAATAAGGGATAGTGTTATATTAATTATGCAAATTAGCATAATGCTTCATATTTTGTAAATTATCGCAGTAAAAGGCCCTCTAAAAGGGATTTCTTGCTGTTATGTAAAAGCTCAAGTATATGCTATATTTAGGTGGCGCAGTTTTCACAATATGAAAAGCTGTGAAACTTTGGAGAAAAATACAATTCTGGGTTTGTTTTTCTAATTGTATTTATAGTATTCATGTAAAGACTGCAGATCATACTATCTATATTTATATTTCCACAGAATGTCCAGATTTTTGCCCCATATTGTTTGTCTGTTCCTGTTATAATTTGTGGTTTTCTGGTAAATTAGTGAGGATTAAGTCACTAAATAATGACATACATCTGAGTTTCAGAATTCACATGTTTCAGAAAATGCATGTTGACATTACTCCTAATAGTGTAGCAACTTTCTAAATTTGTAAGAGCAATAATTAAAATCTGTCCTTATTTGTGGGCCTTGCCCCCCATTATTTTAGGTTCTGTCCAGATTTCTTGCTCTAAGAGGTTGAGAGGTATACTGCAGATGCATTATAATCACTGTTGCTGGCAACATTCTGTCTGCACCTTTTATAACATTTACTGTTCACTAGATGTTTTATTTGAAGATTAGCCATGACTACATTCATGATTGAATTCTCCTGATTATTAATATGGTAGCTTTCCTCTTCTGTTACATTTATTTTAAAAACTTGAACTGTAGTAATATATATTTCCTTTTAGGTTTACCTGTTTTATAACTTTTTTTTTATCTGCTGAATGGCGCTCCCATTTCTAAAATCTACTGCGTGTAGTAAGCACATGTCAAAAAGTGCAAAATAAGACTAATTTTATTAAGTGGGATTTTATTCTTGCAATGGTTCATCAGTACTAGATATTACTTAAAACAAGTAAAAAACTCCAAAAGGCTAAGGCAAAACCTGTAATATAAATCTCTGGTCTGATGACATACTAGCTAAATAGTAAAGTAACCAGACTTCAAAATACTGCCAGTAAGTATCTGTGGCATTTGTTTGTACTTACATTGTTAAGAGAAATGATGATTTTACTGCAGTGTTTTGAGTTAAAACCATATTAAAGGTAAGATTGGTGCAGTCTTTTTGTGCCTACTGAGTTCCTGCTTTATGCAGGTTTATTGTTCTCAGTAGAATTTTAGAAACTGCATGTGGAAAGCTTATGGAACAGTATTTAAAATCTCCTATCACAACAAATCTTTGCAGCAAGATGTCAATCATTAAGAACTTTTTCATTTGTGGTTTGTTTATTAATAATATTTTCTATAGAATTCTATGACTTGTTTACATTTCAGTGGAAAAATTATAAAAAATGTGCAGACCTTTATACCTACGGAGGCTTTTAGATCTTGTAGCTGAATTGCACACACAAACATGCTCAAACACACTTAAACACACACACACACACACACACACACACACACACACACACACACACACACACACACACACACACACACACATGCATTCATGCACACGTGCTCACATGCATGCAAGTACACAGGCACAGGTGCATGTATACACAAACATACAATGAACATCTGACTGGATCGCCATTTTATTAAAGCAAGTTGGATATTATGTTTGTATTTTACATATTGCTTAATCCACTGAGTGCCCTTGGTAGTTCAATACATATTATACCATGACCCCCCCCAAAACGTGCACACTGATTGGCCAGCGTGCACATTGTAAATCGAGTTATACTAATGGAAAAAAGTCCGGTCGCCCGGACTTTTTTCCATTAGTATAACTCTACTTTTAAAACACTGTCTTGCTATGTTAAATGGGTTTAACATAGTGAGACAGCTTTAAAATAAGCAACTGAGATCTCCGTTGCTTATTTTAAAGCTGTCTCATATGCTAAACCCATTTAACATGCGAGACAGGTTTTAAAAAGCAATGGAGAAAGCAAGATCTCCGCTGCTTTTTCTACTGTTTCACTATGTTAAATGGGTTTAACATAGCGAGACAGTTTTAAAATAAGCAACGGACATCTCCGTTGCTTATTTTAAAACTGTCTTGCTATGTTAAACCCATTTAACATAGCGAAAACAGTAAAAAAAAGCAACGGAGATCTTGCTTTCTCCGCTGTTTGCTCAACTCTGATGTACTGCGCAGGCGCGCAGTACATCAGAACTTCCGCGGATGCCAGACATCTGCGGAAGGGCAGTAAACAGGCATTATACTATGCCATTATTTAAGAAAAGTAATAGTTTCTTTTCTTAAATAATGTCATGGTATAATAGCAATAACCCACTTCTGGGTGTGGGTAATGCTGTATTTACCCACGGTTGGCTTTGTTTGGTCCCTCGGGCTTCGCCCTCGGGACCAAACCACGCCAACCGTGGGTAAATCCAGCATTACCCACACCCAGGTGTGGGTTATTGCTATAACACACTTGCCCTTCGTACTTTTGTTCCCCCAACAGCTAGATGGATTTTTACAGTATTGACACTGCAGAGCAGCATTAGGTGGTGCTGTATTCCTGACTGTTTTATCCATCAGATGAGATGTTAAGCAGAGACCCCATCTGCCTGAGTTGATGGTAGCTCAAATGGATTCAAAAGATCCTGTGACATTTATCAAAAAGAGTAGTAGAAGTTCTCTTGTGCCCTGACCAAATTTCCTCTGGTCATTAATGAATACCACCTTGGGTCTCCCATGAAAAGAGGCCATTGGCCTAGTGGAACTAACCTCACAAAAAACTATAAATAAATAAAACATTTTATTTTCTTAAGTATATTAATTTGTAAGTTAATGCATTTTGTGTACCAAAAAGCATTTAAAATTTAAATGCTGATAGATTGATTTTTGGTTGGCTTATTTTCAGATAAGTAGTCAAACTGAATGCTTACCTTAAGATTTTTTCATTTGAAATGCTTAAATGGAAATTACTGCAATATATGTCTTGACATAATATTATCTACAAATACCTTTCAAAAAGCCTTATTTGGATTCAATTTATTCAGTATTAGGGTTAAAAGAAAAACATATCTTCTGTTCAGTGGGAAGCAATATAATGTACATATTTGACTTACATCCAAAAATGTAAAAAAAAAACAGCAAAACATACTGGCCAAAATGCCACACTCATGCATTTCTACACTTATATGACCAATAGAGAGAAAGGTGATATTATGTACATCGCCTGGTTTCATGTGGTTTTACAGTTAACGGCAGTATTAAATGTTTTCAAGATTGAAAGTCAGTAACCCTGGTATTACTTATGCATATGGAAGACAGAATGACTTTTAAGTTTCATATGCTGCTGTACAACATTCAAAATCTTGCTTGCTAAATATGTTTCACATTATTCATTTATTTATTTGCAGAAATATATTTTATAAATTTGTACATTTTTAGTTGCAGTGAGTAAGCAGAATTATTTTACATTTGAAAACTGCTTGCAAACTGGTTACTATTTCAAAAGCTCAATTATGTTATCAAAATACAAAGTAATAAAGCACATGAAATGTTTAGTGAAATATTTCCAAGATATGTTAAGCATGTATTATGAAATGTAAACAAAATCACATATTTAAAACTATATAAACACACTCACACGCACACACACATATATTTGCATATTGAGAAACGATTTCTGTGTTATCTCTGCTGAAGATTCTAAATTTAGTTAGATGGTGAGCTACTTGTACTTTCAGAAAAAAAATGCTGTATAGTTTATCTGACCTTTATAAAATGCCAAGAGCTTCTTCTGCTGACACAGAGCAGTCCAACTTCCAAAAAATGCATTGCAGTGAGAAATCTGAGCTTATAAATCTAAACTAAAAGAAAAGAACTTAATATATTTACATGACATGCTTTGACCTGAGTTATCCTATAAGCTTGACCCTATTTTGGAAAGAAAATACAGCACATTTAAATAACTTTAATGACAATGGAAAATCCAGCCATTTAGTAAAATTTCAACATTTGTTTAGGCAAGATTGTGGACTGTCTTGTATTTTTGATAGAAAGTTTTAATTCACACTTCTAATACTCGGAGTTGCTGCAAGAGTGACTTACTATAACTGGAAATGAGCCATGTAAAAATATAATTGTCAGGCCTCAGTGACCTAATGAATACAGTATCAGCTTCCAAAGCAAAGAGTTGTGGGTTCAAGTCCCATTTGGGGTGATATAATCTAAGGGTGGGTTTGGCATAAAAGTTAAGCTCTATACCTCATATACACAAAACAAAGTGTTTGATTTGTACCTCAGTTTATTGGCTAAGCTTAAAATGAGCCTTCAGATATATTAGCCTACTATTCACCTAAAAGCTTGCATTAATGTAACATCATGAAATACTATTGTTAAGAGAGAGCTTAGAAAGTATAAAATAAGACAGCAAAGTCTCCAGAAAGTATCCATTTTCATTGCTGAAGTGACATAAGTAATATGGGTTATTAACATTTTGTTTTCTTACTGTCACTATTTTTCAGATTTGTAAAATTATCCCTTGAGCTGCTCCTCAAGCACATCAGCAATAGATCTGGCTCCTTTCCAACTACCAACCTACACTTCGATGATTTCTGTCACCAAGCATATCCTACAACAAAGATAATGAGGCATATAATAATTATTTTTAAGCCTAAATATTCTGAAAAATTGTTAGGTGGCCAACTTTGTACACCAAAGCCAAGAGCTCGCTGAAATTGTTTTCCTACCCTATACATTCCTACCTCCACTGCTAAGCTCAAATTGCCACCCTCAGCTGGTGTGGTAGGACTGCATAGCTCTGCATTAGAAAAATCTGTGTTTCAGTAAAGTCAGTCTGCATTCATTAATCCTATATGCATGTTGCAGTTTCTGTAAGAAGTATTTATACCCTCATTAAGATTATTTTTTTTAGCCAGCTGTCCAATTTTTACTTGAATTGCTTGTACTATAAAGTACTGGATTTAAAGCATATCAAATTTATTTGATTTATTTGGATATTATATATAAAATCAAATGTATGAATATCTGATTTATTTGAAAAAATCATTATCAAAAAAGAAATAAAAATGAAAAAATTTGAAAATCTATAACTTTTGTGATGTAGGCATAGGTGATAATTAGCAGACTCAAACACTTCACCTTCCTCAGCTGTCAGGATACATTTAGCTCACACAATATGAAATAACTTGGGATAATTGACAAATCTGAGTGGAATGTATGTACGGATGTATGTATGCATTTATTTATTTGTATATTTGCAGTAGTTTACCAAGGTTGTCCAGCTTGTTAGTATAGGAGTGCATATAACAGTTTTGTTGTATGGGGGTGCATAAAACAGTTTTGTAAGTATAAGGGTTGCATATAACAGTTGTTGTATTTGGGTGCATATAACAGTTTTGTTAGTACGGGGGTTGCATATAATGGTTATGAAGCTTTGCAGTTATACTTCACAAGGGAAGCAATGTGTATTATGTAATAAACCACCTAAACTGAAATCATTGATGGGATTTCTGTAAACAAGTACTGCATTCTTTTTTTTTTCTTTTGCTGTTACTAATTATTCAATTTCTGTATTATTCTTTGCTAAATATAAGAAAATATAAAAACAATATTAAGCCAGTACTGTACTGCTTACTTATATACTTACTTATGTACATGCATATGCTGCCAAAAACTGACATAACGTGAAGCCAGGCTTAATGATTAGTGCTCTTAGACAACAAAAGATAAATAAAACGAAAACAAACAAAACTCTTATTGCCTTATCTTTGATCAACATTCCGTGTTACTATATTTTTCTTCCTACCTTAAAAGAAATTGACTATTTATTCTTTAGGACCGCATTCCAGTCAAACCAATTAAAATGTGATTGAAAGCAGTAGCAAATAGAAGATCCGTGAAATTTAAACATGGGTGTATTTATGTGGTGAACGAAAGATTTGCTTGTGTTTCCATATTCTTGTGTTGTGGCACTTTTTGTGCTGCCATGGAGAGATGGTAGAAGTGTCATATGGAAGCTGTAAGGGGAGGGGGACATTAAAGTAAAACAGAGTCATCTCATTACTCTACTTGTGGTCATCCCATCTCCACTTCTAGCACTCCTAAACAGAAGGAGTCCAGCCTATGTTTTTCCATAATGAAATACAGACTAAAACAAAGTAAGAAGGTCACACAGAAAAAAAACAGTCAGCAAAAACTAAATGAAAACTCCAGCCAAGCTAGAACTTCCACTCAGTGATCTCTCAAACCTCTTGTACCACAGACATATGCAAATGATTGTTATAAACATCAGGTGCTTCCGCTATATGGCAACTCTAAATGTCTACGACATTTCGTTTTACGTCATTTTAATAGACAATTTCAGGCCAATAAAACCAAACCCCATTAGCTGTTGATATGCATATTTCAGCCTTGTTATAACCTCATAAGCAGAGCGTTGGGCTAAGTATAAGAAACACAAGGCTGCTATACCTAGCTGATGTCCATTACTATTAGGGTGACTGCAAAATATCACAACTAACAAATTAAAACAAAGAGTGAGAAGGTCACACAGAAAACCAAAAAGAAATAAGCCATGGGCATTCAGAATTGCCATATAGCTGAAATACCTGATGTTTATAAGGTCCATTTACATATATCCCATGTGCCTCTGATACAAGATGTTTGAGAGGTCACTCAGTGGATGTTCTAGCTTGGCTGGAGTTTTCATTTAGTTTTTACTGATTGTTTTTTCTGTGTGACATTCTCACTCTTTGTTTTAGTTTGTTAGTTGGGATATTTTGCATTCACCCTAATGGCAATGGACATCAGCTGGGTATAGCAGTCCTGTGTTTCTTATGCTCAGCTAAACGTTCTGCTTGTGTTGTGCTAAGTTTAAGGCTGACATATGTGTATCTATAGTTAGTGGGTTTGTCTGGAGTTAGTCATTGAAATAGCTTAAAATAAAATAAGTTATGGGTGTTCAGAATTACTGTATAGTTGAAACACCTGGTGTTTATAAGGGTCATTTGCATATACTCTATGTGTTTTTGATGCAAGAGATTTTCGATTGCTTAGTGGAAGTTCTAGCTTGGTTGGCATTAACATTTAGATTTACTGATAATGAATTATAGAGAAATAGTAGACACAAGTGGAGCTGTGGTTGAAATTTTTTATGCAGATACTATGGGAGAACAGAGCTACCATCTATTAAGAATATAGGTTCTATTTACAGATCAATTGGCAGTGAAACATTGTGAGGTTTAACTGAAAACTGAAGTGAAAATGTATTAATTGTATTTGTTTAGCAGGACTGTTTGACTCAGCACAATATCTGTTTACAGAGCAGGCACATGCAGAAAAACACCAGTGCCAAGGATCTAAAAGGCAATTACAAAGAAACTGGTGTACTTACAAAGATAATTAAAAACAAGTAACCTGTGAGTGAGAGTGGTTGCGACTAAAATCAGTGAGCAGTGGAAGTAATATATTAAAATGAAAACAATCTCTGTCCTGTTATAGATGCATACAGAGATAGATTTTAAGTCAGTAATACTGAAAACACGATGTATGGGAGCGTGAATTTGACATAAGTGGCAAAAATGTCCACTTTTCAAAGTGGTCAAATTAACATACAGAAATGGAAAAGTGGGCAAAGAAAGCAGTTCTGCAAACTAGTATAATTTCCTTCTTTTCTAAAATTTTGAAATTATATATTTCAGTTGGTTGTGAATGAAAATTTATGTCTTGATAGTGAGCATAAGAATGCAGAAAACCTCTGTTTCACTCTGGTAGCAGCTAGGCAGTAAGCACCTGCATCTCCTTGTCCTTTACTAAACTGTTTTCCTGAAATTATCTTAAGCCATTTACATTACCATTGTATTATAATGCATCATTTTTATGATGTAGACTATTGCATGGTACCAGTCCTCCCTCCTATAAGGAAGCATAAAGAAGTGTTTTCTTTTTTATGTAAGATTATTAACCTCTGTGTAGTTGTTAACCTTCACTATATATATCCCTGTGTGTTTAGTCCCTGAATTCCCTTAACAAAGTGCAAACATTGCACTCATTCTCCAGTTTTAAACCTTTTTGTGCACTATGGATATGCAGAGAAGAAACAATGTGGGATAACAAAGGAGGGATAGACTCAGTGAAACAGTAAGAATTACATTACAGTAGGCTTATTTCGCAATTGTTATATTTTGTGATCAGATACAGTGATAGCTTGCATGGCTTTTGAATGAATGCAGCATTAAAATGCATGATTCTGTATTAACACAAAAGAAATGTGTTTATGACCTCATTTCAGCTGTCAGAACATGTTCAGTAAATTTACTTTGTTCCCATTGAAAATGTCGTACTTCACAACTGTTAGCAGGCATCCACAAGAGACCTATCGTTGTAATATTCTGTTTTAATATTTTACATAATGCCATGGAGAGGAAGAAAAGAGATATTTAACATAGTTAGAAATCTGGTACAAATCAGCAAGCATTTGTGGATTGCTGCTACTGTAATGAGCCCAAATGACAAAACTATGAGCCTTTTGCCTTTAAAGCTATACAACAATTAATCTTGTATGTCTATTATCAGTATGAGTCTGAGATCAGTATTTAGAACTAATCATCAGTTCACATTCCCCAGACTTTCTACACCCCAATCATTTTCTGTTAGAGAAGCCTGTATTTAACTGTGAGTTAAGGCATTCCATGTGAAGTATTACTATCATCTCCATGTTCCTGTGCATTAAGTCAGTAGTGGTATCTACATTTTAGAGCTAGCTCTTTTCCTTTGCTATAATTGACATTAAGCGATTACTTTCTCTCTCCCTTAGGAAAGTGATGTGTTGGTAAGATCAGTAAAATCAGCCCTTGATAACTAAGATTCCATGTCCACAGACAGGCCATTCAGATGTGGGAGCTAAGAAGTTATGGCTCCAAATCTCAGTAGTGCTGGATTAATAGTAGCAACATATTTGCAACTGACATGAGGGCATATGTACCTACTCATATCTGCAACTGACATGAGGACATATCCACCTGCTGATATCTGGGATTGACATGAGAACGCACATACCTACTCATATCAGTGATTGACATGAGGACACACTTCCATATCTGGAATTGGTGTGAGTCCACATGCAACTGCTCATATTTGTGAATGACATGAGGACACAAGTACTTACTTATGTCTGGGATTGACATGAGGACAGGATGCACATATCATTAGAAATGAGGACACAAGTGCCTACTCATATCTGGGTTTGTCCTGAGGGCACACTCATATCAGGGATTGATGTGAGGACACACTTCCCTATCTGGAATTGGTGTGAGTCTACATGTAACTACTCATATTTGTGAATGACATGAGGATACAAGTACCTGCTTATATCTGGAATTGACATGAGGGCATATGTACCTACTCTTATCTGGGAATGACATGAGGACAGGACACACATGTGATATGACATAAGGACACATGTACATACTCATATCTGGGTTTGTCATGAAGACACACATACCTACTCATATCTGCGACTGACATGAAGGCATATGTGCCTACTCATATATGGGATTGGCGTGAGAACACACACATACCTACTCATATCTGCGATTGACATGAGGACATACGTAACTACTCATCTGGATTTGACATGAGGACACACATACCTACTCATATCTGGATTTGACAGGAGGACACACATACCTGCTCATAGCTGCGTTTGACATGAGAATACATATACCTGCTCATACCTGGAATTGACATGAGGACACATGGACATATTCATATCTGGGATTAACATGAGGACACATGTACCTACTCATGTCTGGGATTGCCATGAAGGCACATACCTCCTTGTCTGGTCCATAAAATAATTATATAGCTGATTCCACCCAGTCTGTGTCCAAGTTGGATGAACAGTTGCTATATAAGATATCCCAAAGATGTAGGTCCAGTCATTGTGTGACATATTTATTTATAGGTATTTTTCTGTAAGATGATATTGCTTTTACATTTCAGGCAATAAACTTTTGCACACCTTAATTCAAATCTAGAGGGTCGCTAGGTACATAGCAGAAGTTCTAGAATTTCTATAATATAACTTTTTCTGAATAATCATGCACATTATCATGTCAGATATGACCATACTGCAAAGAGAAGAAATATTTTAAAGTCTCTTGATATAACAAAGTTTATTATTCATGAAAGATCAGATAATTTTTTTTAGTAGCTCAGACTATGTTATGCAAGTATTAAATAGCAAAAGGGTCATTGGTCAGTGTTAGGCTTATAGAAGAAATAAAATGCCTGTTTTTCTGCTGTTGCTCCAAGTACTTTAAAATGCTTCAAAATGGTCCAGGAGTAGTGGTGAAATGCTAAAAAAATAAATACTTATATAAGTGAAGTTGTGAGACATTGAATGACATCTTGTCAAGTCAGCTGTCAAATAGATGCTAGGCAAGAATTTTAATTCATGCAAGATACCTATGGTAAATTTAATAAGACGAGTAGTGTTTATCTGACACTGTATAAAAATCACACCATATTAATGCTACAATCTTTGGAAGACTATTAATAGCTAAGAACAGATCTTTTGCCTAACTGCTGAGTGTATCTCTTTTCTCTCAAGCTCCATGGTTGGGTGGTCAAGGCTTGAGCTTTTAGATTTATAGACTGTTACTAGGTTAATAACCCAGGGGGCCTTTCAAAGCCTAGCCAAGTTTTCCAAAGAATAATGATATCATGTATCCAAACAGGACATTGAGGTCCAGGCATTTATAAGCTACCTCTGTCCATGAGGAACATATGTGCCAGGCCTGTTGTAAATTTCCTATTTCTCCATCCACTGCTCTAGGTTGCATTTAAACTAGGTAATAGATGAACCTAGCTACACATGAAAGGAAAGCCTATTCCATAGGAGGGGCTGTCTCTGGGACACATATATTATTATCTTTGTGGAGTTCCCATGTCCGAATGATTTTGTATAGGCATTTAATTGTCCACCTTTTTACAAAAACACACTGTTTATTAGGCTAATTTAACATCTTTTGACACATGTACATGTGTGTGTGTGTGTGTGTGTGTGTGTGTGTGTGTGTGTGTGCGTGTGTGCATACATATATATATATATATATATATATATATATATATATATATACACACACACACATATTCATAAACCCAGTCAGATATATATATATATATATATATATATATATATATATATATATATATATATATATAGAGATAGATATAGATATATGCACACACACACACACACACACACACACAGTAAAGCATACAGGGGTGTACATGTTACAGACATTATTGCATGCCTAGCAATATTATGAAGCAAAATTCAAAAAATTTAGTTCTTTACAATACCTAGTCATGTAGTAATATCTGTCTCATACACTCCCAATACCATTTAATTCTTATAAAATGGACAGCTGTATTTTTCATAATGAATTACATATTTTGCGGTGTATTTTATGGGAAAAAATTAGATAATCCACCTAATCTATTTGATGATGCTGTTCCTATTGATTGTGTGGAACACGTTATAACATTTTCAGGGTCACAATCTTAAAACAAAGAGTAATAAGGTCACACAGATAACCAACTGGTTAAAAAACACAAAAAGAAAAATCTAGCAAAACTAGATTTCTAACTGTGTGATACATAAAACTTCTTGCATCAGAGGCCTCATGGGATATATGCAAATCACCCTTTAAGGATATCAGGTGTTTCATGTCCACAGCTGGGGGTTTGGCTTTAATGGCCTGAAATTGTCCATAAATAGACTTAAAAATGAAAGTAAAAGAAAAAGTCATGGACATTCAGAATTGCCATGTAGCTGAAACACCTGATATCCTTAAATTCTTATATTTGAACACTTGCTTATCTAAGTCCACTCTGTTTAGAGCTGTGTATTAAATTCAGTCTCCGCAGAAAAAGTCTTATTGCAAGTGTCAGACAGCTCACATTTGAAGGGATGACTTCATCATTATGTTGCAATGCATATGTTTGACCTAAAAGGGAGTGAAAGATTAAGGAAAACACTTTACCCTTATAAATGCTACCACTAAGTGGAAGTGAGCTCATCACATCTGTTGGATAAGTTAGTCCTACTTGTCACTATATTCAAACACACTCACACTAGTTACATATAGCCGCATCTGAAAACCTGCTTAAGTCAACTCTCTATAGAATCATATAAGTGTTAGTGCACATTTGAAGGTATGACTTTGTCAATGTGCTGCAATGCATATGTTAACATGTTATAATGCTTATAAAAAGGAGTGCAAGAGCTGTTTGATTAAGCCATTCCTGCATATCATTATTCAGTTACACAACTATAGCAGTAAATCATTGCTGGATTTGAACACCTGCCTACATCTACTCTTTATAAAAATGTGTATTAACTGCTGAAACCACAGGAGAAGTCTTATTACAACCATGCTCACACCACAGAAGTCTTTCTCTCTCTCTCTCTCTCTCTCTCTGTGTAAATGCTACCACTAAATGGAAGTGTACACATCAAATCTGTTGGATAAGCCAATCCTGCTTGCCATTATATTCAGACAAACTCATACTAGTTGAACATTGCTAGATTTGAACACCTTACTTATCTAAGTCCACTCTTTTCAGAGCTGTGAATTAACCAGTGGCACCACAGAAGAAGTCTTATTTCCAAAATCAGATATCACACATTTGAAGGGATGACTTTGCCATTGTGTTGCAATGCGTATGTTTGACCTAAAGGACAGTACAAGAGTTGGGTGAACTTGTCACTGTACAAATATTACCACTAAGCTCGTCCTACTTGTCTCTATATTCAGACACATTCACACTAGTTAAACATTGCTGAATTTGAACAATTGCCTAAGTTCACTGTCAATAGAGCTGTGAATTAACCACTCAAACTACAGAAGAAGTCTTATTACAAATGTCAGATGGCACAGAGATGTAGTTTACATGCTATATGTATGGGGATTGGACAGTGTGGTCTTACAGATGGACAACAGAAATGTGTTGATCATAACTCACAATATACTGTATCAATAAGTCATACATCAAAAAAGTGCACTTTATTTTGTTTTTGCCTTTTCTTAAAATTACTCAGTTGTATTTATTCTGCTCCATTTATTACTGCTTGGTAGTAGCCTGATTAAATTGTAACTGTTGCTCTAAGACTTTTGGTTTAAGCACTTTGGCTCTAGGCCAGTTTTTTTACATTAAGAAGGTTTGTGGTCTGCACTGTTGTGGCAGGACAGGTAGCTTACATC
The DNA here is from genome assembly GCF_019279795.1 of Protopterus annectens. NCBI lineage: Eukaryota > Metazoa > Chordata > Ceratodontiformes > Protopteridae > Protopterus > Protopterus annectens. Next base: position 44,362,186 of record NC_056740.1, on the reverse strand, counting down.
CTTCTAAGTTGGGAATTCCTGATTGAGGGCTCAGTGTCTGTTATTCTAAAAGTGTATTAGTTCTGGTTAAAGCACTTGGGCTTCAGGCCAGTTATTTTTCATTAAGAAGGTCTGTGGTCTGCACTCTTATGGGAAGACAGGCTAGATTCTGCCCTTCTGAGCTGGGAATTTCTGGTTAAAGGCTTATTGTTCCTGCTTATTTGAACTGTTTCTTTCTGAAATTGGTGTGCCTTGGTTGCTGTAGCATAGACTAGATTCAGACATCCTGAATCTAATTTTGTTTGTATAACGTGAGCACTAATACAAACCATCTATTTTGGAGAAGATTCCCCTGCACCCTAGTGGCAGGATTGTGCAGATAGAACTTGTCTGATTGAAGACTGCTGGAACAGGATTCAGTTTTGAGCATTTTTACTGGATAATTGGGTAATTTGTTTAAATCAGTTTGCTCGTTTTCTATTGTTATATAAAAAAATTGCAGTTTATTCATCTGCTTTTACTGTATTTGTGTTTCTTCCTATTTTATTACTTAATTTTGCTTTTGCTGCTTGTTCTTAAAAGTATTTAATTGCATTTATTCTGCTGCATTTATTACTGCTTGTTAGTAGCCCGATTAAATTGTAACTGTTATTCTAAGCCTTTGGTTGAAGCACTTGGGCTTTAGACCAGTTGTTTTACATTAAGAAAGTTTGTGGTCTGCACTGTTGTGGTAGGACAGGTAGCTTACATCCTTCTAAGTTGGGAGTTGCTGATTGAAGGCTTAGTGTCTGTTATTCTAAAAGTGTATTAGTTTTGGTTTAAGCACTTGGGCTTTGGGCCACTTATTTTACATTAAGAAGGTGTGGTCTGCACTCTTGTGGGAGGAGAGGATAGATTCTGCCCTTCTGAGCTGGGAGTTTCTGGTTAAAGGCTTATTGTGCCTGCTTATTTGAATTGTTTGTTTCTGAAATTAGTACGCCTTGTTTGCTGTAGCATAGACTAAATTCAGACCTGCTGAATCTAGCTTTGTTTGTATAACTTGAGCACTAATCCAGACCATCTTTTTTTGGAGAAGGTTCCCCTGCACCCTAGTGGCAGGAGTGTTCAGTTAGAACTTGTCTGATTGAAGACTGCTGGAACGGGGCTCAGTTTTTAGCTTTTTATTTGTTAATTGGTTAATTTGTTTAAATCAGTTTGCTGATTTACTACTGTTATATTAATATATATATATATATATATATATATATATATATATATATATATATATATATATATACACACATATATAGACACACTTTGCATCGCCACTTAGCTAAGGTTAAACTATTCCCGGCGCCATAAAGTCTGCTCTTCAGATTTTCCCTTAGAACAAGCCAGTTTTTTTAGTTTTAGCACTAAAACCTGTTTCTTTGAGCTCAGCACTTGTTCAGTAGTCGTTGTAAGCACTAAATATGCTACAAATTACTACAGCACTCAGCTTTCATCACTTGTTTAGATGAAAACAGTTTGTAGTACTTTATAAATATGCACCTATCCAGGCATGTCAAAGGGTCAGCTCCCGGTATTTCTTCTGTCTACCTGATGAATCTGGACATCTTGGGGCAATGTAGCATTTGCTCATGTACACAGACAACCCTCTCCTCCTACCACCCAACACTACAACCTGTTAGAGATTCACTTATATAGCCAAACTGGAAGCAAAGCTCTCTTCACCCAAGACTGGACTAGATAGTCAAGAGGAGAATATAAACACTTGCACCACACCACACTCATCACATAGTCCCTCAAAACCTACACCACCAAAACACACACATAGAAACATGAAACACACACCTACATTCACGGAGGCTCTCAATAAAAATCTTCTCAAGCAACAGAGACCTCCAAAGCAGAAATGCAAGCAACCACCACCCTCCAACACAACCCAAATGACACATAGCCCACAAACTCAGTGTGCCACTCAACCACAGCCTATAAGGCATAACAACATTCCCAACACTCTAGTCATAGCTGACTCTATAGTCAGGCACACTGATGTTCCACTCACTAGGCTAAACAAGGAGAAAGTTACTGTCAGCTGCCTGTCGGGTGCCAGGATCTGCCACATAATGCACGCACTCAAGTCACTCCACAACAAGTACTAATATGACTCTGTCATTGTCCATGTTGGTGGGAATGACCTGAGATGACCCTGCCTGGAATACATGAAAAGAGACATGGAGGAGCTCTCCAATCCTGTAGGCCAGGCAGGTATGACCCTAGCCCTGAGTAGCATCCTGCCATCGACCAGAATGATACCACAGTACAAGGACAAAATGATTGACTTCAACAATTGGCTAAGCTTCTGGTGTCATTCTAAGGGGATCCAGTATCTGTCTGCCTGGGATGACATGATCAACAAACCACAATGGTTTGCCAGAGATGGCCTGCACCTGTCGCTCTTGGGATTCTGGATACTGGCTACGGCTCTTTCCAACCCTATAGTGCCTTTTTAAGGCATGGTTCAAATGACAAATTCACCACCTTAACAGGTACAAGCAAGCAAAATCTGAAGGTAATGCTACTCAATGCTAGAAGTCTAAACCTCAAAATGCATTCACTTGAGACACTCCTTAAAATGGAGCACATTGACATCTGTGCAGTGACAGAGACCTGGTTCAAGGCTCCAGAGAGCACCGCTGCATTACCAGGCTATAATTCATACCACACCTTTTGGCCACCCAACCTGGACTGAAACAAAAAGGCAGAGGTGTGTCCATATTCATTAAGGATATCCACACTTCCAGGCTAGCTGCTCAGCATAATGCATCTGAGATTATCAAAGTGCAGCTAACTCTGGGAAAGACTGCAATCCAAATTGTTACTTGCTACAGATTCCCCACCATACCCCAGGATTCCCACTCCTCATTTTGTGATACACTGGAAAATATTAGGGTACAACCAAACACTCTAATAATGGGCAATTTCAACTACCCCACCATTAACTGGGAAAACTACTCATGTACCAACTCTTTTGCTCAACGTTTTCTGGAATTCATTAATTACAATACCTTGGATAAACGTATCCACACTTCCACCAGGGGCAGCAATATCCTAGACCTGCTCATTACCAATATGGATGACTGGTGTTCCACACCAGAGGTCAATTCCTCTTTGGTCAGATCAGACCACAAGCTAATCACCCTAGACATCCACATCCCGCCCCCACCCCCATTAGGGAAACCACTGTAAAAAATTTCTCCAAAGCCAACTTCACGCTTCTTAAGACAGAAATGGTAAACTTCACGACACCCACGCAGACAGACAATAGAGGTACGACTGCTAATTCCTACACAAATGCACTTTATAAGCACTTACACGAGTGCATGGATCATACTATCCATAACAGAATGAAGATGCTATCCTCCAAAAAAGGAAGCCAATATGGTGGTCCCCTGCCATAAACAAACTCTACAACAAAAGAAAGAAACTGTTTCAAAAAAGAGTAAAATTCCACGATTGGAGGAACCCCCTGGTCAGCCTCAGTACAAAGCTGAGATCTCTCATGAAATCCTCCAAAGCTAGTTACGAAAACAAAATTGCCACTGATTCTAAAGACAACCACAAAGCATTCTGTAGCTATGTCAAGAATCTCAATGACAACACTCAGATCTGCTCTGAGTTACAGCACAATGGCACTAAATATACATAACCAACTAATATTTCAAACATCCTGTCAGATAACTTCAGTGCTAACTTTACCCCCCTCTCACCCCCTAAAGGGCCCATCTCTATACCGGAAGAATGCAAAGTTCCTTTAATCACAGCTGCACAGGTAAAAACCACACTTTCCAAAGCCAAGAACACAGCATCCATGGGACCTGACAACATCCCAGGCTGCATTCTAAATGAACTGCAGAATGAATTATCATCCCAACTAAGCACCATGTTCAACCATAGCCTCACCTCAGGCTTTGTGCCCACTTAATGGCACACAGCAATGGTTATCCCACTCCACAAAGGGGGTGCCACCACAGACCCTGGGAACTACTGCCTCATTAGCCTAACAAGCCTGGTCTGCAAGGCCATGGAATGTATCATCATGGATCTTATACACAAAGACATTGGTAATCTCCAAACTCTGGACCTCAACCAGTTTGGATTTGTAAAAGGCAGATCATGTCTCCTAAACCTGATAGACTTCTTTGAAGCAGTCACCACAGCTGTAAACGAGGGTAAGGTGGTTCAAACAGCCTATCTAGATATTGCCAAGGCTTTTGACACCATCCCCCACTCTGGAATTATAGATAAACTCACTAAACTAGGTATAAATCTCTATGTCACAAGATGGGTTGCCAGCTGGCTCACTGACAGAACCCACACTGTGAAAGTAGCAGACTCCAAATCTGACTTCAGACCAGTGACAAGTGGAGTACCACAGGGTTCAGTCCTGGGTCCTCTCCTGTTTGGTATCTACTTTTCTGAAGTACAGACTAACATGGTCTTTGGCTAACAAAGTTTGAATATGACTCCAAAATAGGAGCCATAATTGACACTCCTAATGATGTGGACATCCTACAAAAGGGCCTCACGGAGGCAGATGCCTGGTGTCAAAGCCATGGTCTCAAGCTCAATGCCAAAACGTGCATTGTCATCCCCTTTGGTAAAAACTCTGTACTCATGAGCTACCACATAAGTGGTAGTCTACTTAACACCAAAAGTGTGATAAGAGACCATGGGACACAGGTGGACAGTAGTCTCTCCTTTGATAATCACATCTCCACAGTAGTCAGGAAATCCTTCTACATGGCACACCTCATCACAAAACGTTTCTTATCCAGGAAAAAAGAGGTCATTGTTCCCCTCTACTTGTCACTCATTAGACACATTATAGAGTACTACGCCCCTTTTGGTATGTACCTCACAAGACATCTACAACAACTGGAAAGGCCGCAGAAATAGCTCACAAAGAGGATTACCAGCCTCAAACAGATGCCCTATGCAGACCGTCTCAAAAAACTCCAGCTTTACTCCATTGCATATCGCCTACTCAGAGGTGATCTCTGCCTAATATACAAAGCTATGTTAAACCCAGAGCTGTTGGACATGCTCCACTTAAAGAAATCGCAATCCCTCCGAGATACATGCTCTAGGGACCTAAATCTTATCATTACAATAAACAGAACATGCTGGAGGGATAGATTCCTGTCTTAGAGACTTCCCATACTCTGGAACAAACTACCCATCTATATCAAACAAAGCTCCTCATTAGCACTCTTCCAGAAAAATCTTGATGATTGGATGGGAAATAGGAAATTCACCCTGGGGATCACATCTGTGGCTCTGCTCAACAGGAGCACAGGAAAATAATTTTCTTGGGTGGCGAAAGACAGGGTACCTTTTTGGCTAGACTTATATAGGCTCTAGGACCAATAGCCTAGCACTTACCTATGAACCTATGAACCAATACATCATGCAATTCAGATTAACTGTTGCCTTTGGAATGATATGTATGTGTGTCACATTAAGGCGTATTGACCATTGATGTATTGGGTGAATGGGACAACTGGAGTTCCATCCATGCATTCCTGACTGTTTACCTCTAGATAATAACAGGCAAGTTTTGTGTTCATGCGTGGATAAATGATACGTCTCTGTGATGTGTGCACTGTGTGTTAGGTGATTATAAGCCATAAATGCAAAACATATATATTGTATACATTAATACTACTGTGGTATTAAGTTTGTAATTGTACCAGTTCTTGAAAGGGTAATGCGAGACACCACCACCCACATTTACAAATGGATTGCATTACAATGTTGTTTTCACAACTAGAATACAACAATGCAATGAACCACAAACAACTAATAAAAGCCGCTAACATTACCTTCAGTCTTTCCTACTTGCTTACTGAAGCATGCTGCTGGCTAGCTCATTTATGTGACTGATGGCAAAAATTTAGTGCCTTCATAATTATTTTCTGAGTATTCTACCTTATGGCAAGAGCTAGCAGTTGGGTTTTCTGTTCGATGCTAAGTATCATACATATAGATAACCACCCTTGTGGGCCATTTTAAGCTTAGCAAGTTACCCCATCTGAGAATCAAACCTTGTGTTTGTGTTTGTAAGGTAAACACTTTAACCATTATGCTAATCTCCCATCCAAATAATCAGCCCTACCAAGTCTTGAACCCAGGGTCTCTACACCATAGTCAGAGCAATGTACTACTACTACACTATTTGAGCTGTAGAGAATCAAACCTTGCAGCTTGTGTCTGCAAGTTAAATGCCCTAAACATTGTGCCAATCTCCCACAAAGGTATAATGCACACAGTATATGATTCTTACACAAACAAACAATTTCCAGTATTGGGATTAGAACCTCTGCCTTTCTAGTTATTTCTGGTATAGTGTTGCATAGTTATCAGATGCACCACAGAGCTTACTATATGAGTGCAGACATATAGACATAGCTGTTTCTAAGCCATTTCTTACCACATGTGTTGTGAACATCTACTTTTTGACATGATAAAAACTGTGCAATGTTTGCAGTACAGTATTGAAAATAGGGAGCAAGCAGAGGGTAGAATACTGGTAGAGTAATTAAGGAATAAGCAGGATAGTGGTAAAATATTATAATAACAGGAACTTTAATTAATGTTGTACACAATTCTAAATTCAAACATCAGACAGTCTTATTCAACATTGTTTAGACCTGAGAATTATCTGAACACAGAAGAAGTCATTTCAGTTAGCAGAAGTTACATCGTTGAAGAAGCCATGGCAAAGTTATGAAGAAAGGGGGCTATTTATGGATCATATTTCACAATAGTATTTATAGTTGAAGCATCCCATATGGTGTACATTAAACCCTGTAGGCTGTTATACATATAATAATGAGTGTCTTCTCATAGTGCTATCAGTAGTGTCATGAAGTGGGGCTAAGCATAGCAATTCAAGATGCATCATATGAACGCAGATGAAGGCAAACATTGATCAGTATTTATAATAGGATGTGAAGCAGCAGTTATTGTTAATGAAGCATGGCTGGCAATGCTGATCAGTGCCAAGTATCATGTAAGTGCTGTTGACAGAAATAGAGAATTTGGCTTATGTGCCATTTCTGGCCATGTGTTCATCTAGAAATCTATTTTTGACTAGATTAGCAGTATGAAATGCAGTTTATAGGATAGTGGTGAAAATTAGGAGCAGTACAGGAAAAGACACCAGGGGAGCTATTATGGAAAGTGCAGGATGTTGGTGGGAAAGCACCATGGCTATCCATCTCTTCACAAGCTAGCACTGTATTTGAGAATTTGGACAGTTATATCATAAAGGATATGTGACAACAACTAAATGTGCATAGGTTCGTATGTGTGTACTAGGCTAATGGCCCTGGGGCCTTTACAAGTCTAGCCCATAGGTGTACCCTAGCATTGTGCCACCCATCTTTTATTCCCAGTGTCTCTATCAAGTAGAGCCACTGGAGTGATCCCTGGGGTGAACTTTCTATTTCCCATCCGCTCATCAAGATTTCTCTTGAAGAGGGCTAGTGAGGTGCTCTGCTTGACATGTATGGGAAGTCTATTCCAGAGCATGGGCAGTCTCTGGGTTATGAGCCTGTCCCTCCAGCATGTTCTGTTGATTGTGGTAATGAGGGTGAGGTCTCTGGAGCATGCAACTAATGGATCAAATCAAGTGTGTCATGTGCACACATATAAGAAGTGGAGAGCTATGTATGAGGCATATTTTTTTGTTGTTGGACAGGTGCTCTATTCCTTTTTATTAAGGCAGGGGAATGTTGAAAGAGGTAGTTATGACTAAGAGGGTTAAGTATATAAGTTAGATTAGGAAGCAGTGCAAATAAACAGGACATGCAAGATAGACAGGGATGGTAATGGACTCAAGCGGTTGGGGACACAAAGACTGGAGATATGTTTGGGACTTAAGAAGCACATCCTCCTTCAACATGAGTACAGTGGGAATCTAGTTCTCACAATCTGAACTGTAGCCACTGTGTCCTGTTCCAGACACCTGGGGTAGTGCTGGATGGGGCACAGATTTGGCTATTCAAACCAGGAATCTGTCCATCTGGTCGATTCAGGTACCAAGGCCGTTGTCCTTGATCTCCTCCACCAGCTCTGTCAGCTCTTTTCTGGTGACATAGTCACCACCTTCATGGGCACAACCCCCAGTGTGTACTACTGCACCAGCCTCAAGCCATAAAGCTACCTGATACAGGTGGTTCAGGTAGTACAGTGGTTTTAGAGGTAATGCTTCCAGGTTGTGACCCAGAAGTACTTACTGTCTCTGTTGCCTGTGGTGGCACTGTCACAGACACATGTGGAGGGAAGGAAGTCTTAGTCCCTGTGGCTGGTTTAGCTTCCCATTCTGAAGGTTTGCTGCAGCAAAAATGATAGTCCAAATGTAAATAAAAACATAATAAAATTAAAGAGACAGAGGGTGATAGAAGAGACAGAGAAAAATATCATAAATATCATATAATAGGATTATAGGATCATAGGCCATTACTAGGGTACTGGCCCTGAGGTGCTTATAAGCCTAGCCAAGAGTTTAGCCCATGTTTAGACAAATCAGCATCTGATGCCCCTGTCCAGCAGGGACACAGGTGCAATTCTAGGGATGTATTTTCTATTTCCTATCCAGTTATCCAGGTTGCGCTTAAAAAGGAGTAAAGAGGTACTCTGCTTGATGTGCAGAGGGAGTCTATTCCACAGATGGGGGAGTCTCTGGGACACAAATCTGTCCCACCAACAAGTCCTATTGATGTTGCAGACCAGGTTGAGGCCAAGCATGTGGGTTACCCAGTGGAGCTTGACTTGTGGATATGCATCAGTCCCATCAAGGTGGTGTACAAGATTGAGTTGTATGCCAGACAGAGGTCACCTCTGAGGAGTCTGTAAGAAAATAAGTAGAGGGATAGGGCTTTTAGCCTATCTGTGTAGGGTAGATTTTTGAGGCTCTGAATTCTCCTGGTGAGAAACCTCTGTGGTCTCTCCAGCTGCTGCATGTGCTTTGTGAGGCACATGCCTAGTGGGGAGATGTACTCAATAATTGGCCTCATGAGGGAAGAATACAGTGATGTTATGACCTCCTTGTCCCTGGATGAGATACCCTTATTATGAGGTAAGCCATGTAGAAAGCTTTCTGTACAATGGAAGCATCAAGGTGGTAAAAAGTCAGGTTGCTGTCACTCTAGGTGCCCATATCCCTCATGACTGATTGCATGCTTAGGACATTGTTATTAATGTGATAATTTGTGGGGACATCACTCTCCCCAAAGGGGATAATGGTGCGTTTTTTTGTATTCAGCTTGAGGCCATGTTTCTGGCATCAGTCATTTATTTGGGTGAGACCCTCTTGGAGGATGTCCACGTCACTAGAGAAATTGATGACAGCACCCAGGTTGCAGTCATCTGCAAACTTGGTCAGCCAGAGCCCACTGGTTTTGACCTGCACCTTAGAAAAGTATATACCAAATAACAGATGCCCCAAGACCTAACCCTGGGGTACGCCATTCAATATGGGTATACTTCTTGAGGTGGCTTCCCCTATTTTGACTAGGTGGGTTCTATCAGTGAGACAGTTAGCAACCCATCTGGTAACATACGGATTGATGTCTAGTTCACAGAGTTTATCTATTATGCTTGAGTTGGGAATAGTGTGAAAGGCTTTGGCCAAGTCAATGTAGGTGGTGTGCACTGTCTTCCCTTCATCCATGGCTTTGGTGACTGTCTCAAGAAAGTCAACCAAATTTAACAGACGTTACCTCCCCTTGATGAAGCCAAACTGTCTGGGATTGAGTGTTTGGAGGTTGGCAATGTCCTTGTTAATGAGGTCCATGATAATCCATTCCATGTCACAGGACATCTACAACAACTGGAAAGGACACAGAAATACCTCACAAAGGGGATCACTGGCCTCAAACAGATGCCCTACACAGACCGACTCAAAAAACTCCAGCTTTACTCCGTCGCATATCGCCTACTCAGAGGCGATCTCTGCCAAACATACAAAGCTATGTCAAACCCAGAGCTGTTGGACATGCTCCACTTAATGAAATCTCAATCCCTCCATGCTACACGCTCCAGGGACCTAAACCTTGTCACCACAATAAACAGTACATGCTGGAGGGATAGATTCCTGTCCCAGAGACTTCCCATACTCTGGAACAGACTACCTATCTATGTCAAACAGAGCTCTTCATTAGCAATCTTCAAGAAAAATCTTGATGATTGGATGGGTAATAGGAAATTCACCCTGCGGATCACTTCGGTGGTTCTGCTTGACAGGGGCACAGGAAAATAATTTTCTTGGGTGGCGAAAGCCAGAGTACCTTTTTGGCTGGGCTTGTATAGGCCCTAGGGCCAATAGCCTAGTACCTACCTATGAACCTATGTCCTTGCAGATCAGGCTAGTTAGGCTGATGGGTCTATAATTTCCCAGATCAGTGGATGGTCCAACTTTGTGTAAAGCAATGACAGTGGCTGTCCTCCACTCAGCTGGGACAAAGCCAGTACTCAGGCTTTGGTTGAATAGAGTGCCTAATGGTGCTGCAAGTTCCTGCCTATTTTTATATAGGATGCAGCATGGGATGTTATCGGGTCCCATGGAGGCTGTATTTTTTGCCTTTGAGAGAGAAGTTTTGACCTGATCCCTAGATATAAGGGGAAGGGGTCAGGTACTGGAAATGTCCTGATTTACTGATGGGGGCACAGAGGGGTGAAATTTTCACTGAATCTTTCAGCTAGCAAGTTTGTAATATCTATGGCATTTGTATATGTGGTGTCCTTGACCACCAGTTCTTAACAGATCGGGTGCTACCTTTGAGATTACGGACATATGTGAAGAAGGCCTTATGATTGTCTGTAGTAGATATGGCCAATTTGGACTTGACATTTGTTTTGAAGGATTTCACAAGTGCTCTTATTTGCTTGTTTAGGCTAAGAAGAGATTGCTTCCAGTTGGGGACCTGTTCCTCCTTTGTCCTGGACAGCAATTTTTTCCTTTTGTTATAGAGTTTATTTATTGTAGATGTCCACCAGACAGGTTTACTCTCCCTTGCGGAGAATGATTTAGTCCTGTCGGGTATTCCTGATTCCATGCATCAATATAAATGTTCATATACTAATTTGGTATAGTTTTGGATACTGGTGCCAGTTCCTAGAGAGGGGGATGGGGCTGTGAAGCTGTTTATACCATCCATCAGGAGGCTGTAATCAGCTTTGGAGAAGGTTTTTGTTTGACCCGATCTAGAGGGGGGGTTGGGGGAGATGGTGACTTCAAACATGACTACTTCATGGTCAGATCTTACAAGGGAGGAGGATGATACTGCAGGGATGCTGCAGTGGTTACGCATGTTGGTTAATACCATGTCCAAGATATTATCGTCTCTTGTGCAAGTATCGTAATATGCTTCAGTCTCTGCACGATCCACATTTTAATTTTTAAACTTATCTTATCTACATATGACAGAGAGTCCATTCAGTTCCATTACACTAAAGGTCAATGCCCTCAACATTATAAACATTATACAGTTTGACCATAGGACAGCTGTTTTTTGCAGTACATGTCACATACATGTTTATGTGAACTAAGTAAATGCTATTCTAACTTATTTATTGGAGAATACTAAATATTAAGTAACACAGAATAATATCTGTTGTTTGAATTAGAACCCCCAGACATCTAGGTTTACTGAACACTTGACTAATGCAATGTTGCAAGAGCTATTTGCACACATATGTAATTTGCAAATGTAGACTACGCATGGTCATTTTATTACTTTGTCAGACAGATATGGCCTAATTTCCACATAACTAATAGCCTATTTATACAAGGCAGTGCTATTATGAAATGGCAATCACTCATACCTGAGCCCATATGGACCCTAGGCCTGTTTGCACTGATTTGCTGCAATTTCTCCTGATATGCCCTATTTCATTCAGTCTCTGCAGAAGTTATACATAATAGAAAAATGATGAAATAATAAACATTTGTTTGTACTGCCAAGTCATGGTATTGTATTGCCTGATTATGGGCCACTATACTTAAGTAACTGAAGTAGCTCTTTGATCTGAAACTATTCCATAGATCAGTGAAAGAGGTCCAACTTTTGCCTTTGAATGTCACTATAATGGTGAGATCATTGCTCATCTAAGTTTGTGGGATGCAATTTGCTTGGGTTACTGACTTAGTTAAGCAATTCTAGGCTTCCCTCTTATACAATGACATGGGACAGTCACCTTGAAAAAGCCTACAAGTGTAACATTTAACGAGGAGTCCTACAAAAACCTTGGACTCCTTCCTGACACTACCTATGTGCTCTAAATGGAGCATTACCACCATCATCACCTGCTGTTTTCTCAAACATCTTAGGAAAATGACAGAAAATTGGTGTGCCAATCAGATTGCTTTTGCTCTAGTCTTTGCACAATGATGGACAAGCTAGACTTGTGCATTTGAGTGACAGAAAGCACAGAAATCGGCTATAATTAAATGTTTGTATCAAGTCTTCAATGTCCATTTGAGGTGAGAAACATGGCATAACATGGCCATGTGAGCTAATCAGGATACTATATATATATATATATATATATATATATATATATATATATATATATATATTTATATATATATATATATATATATATATATATATATATGGGATCACTACTAAATCCCAAATTACACAACCTCGAGACTGAATACCTAAGACCAGAATCTCGAGATTTCGTAATCTCGAAAGTAAAAAAATAAATAAATGTAAAAAAAAAAAGATTTAGACAGGTGTATGCAGGGGCAAGCTCTGCACCCCCATGGAAGAGGGGCTACACCCTCTGCACTTAAATATACCAACTCCAAGATTGCACTACAGTGGAGTGAACAGCAACATTTCCGTTCTGCTCTGCATGGCACTATTTTGCCATTCACTCCACTGTGGCGCTGTCGGAGTTGGTATATTTAAGTTGCAGGGGGTGTGGGGGGCTTTTTTTTTTTTTACATTTATTTTTTTTTTACTTTCGAGATTATGGAATCTCAAGATTCTAGTCTTAGGTATTCAGAGTCTCGAGATTCCATAATTCGGGATTTTGTAGTGATCCCATTTTAAACAAAAAAACAAGAAGAAATTCCATCACCACATTGAACCAAGATATAAATACATATTTTAATACAGCAAGTAATCTCTAAAACCACAAACTGTGATTCCAGTGCCATAGCTGCTGCATCTTCAGCATAAATTAATATTTCTCTCCCTCTCTCTATATATATGTTTATATATATATATATATATATATATATATATATATATATATATATATATACATATATACATACATACATATATATATTTGTGTGAAGATAGGTGAAGGCTGCCAGCCTAAAAAATAGAATTTTGTAGATAATTCTGTCATTTGTAAATATTAATGTAAGCCACTGGCTTGTTCTCTTAAATGTGAAAAGACTGCATTGGATATTGAACTGCAAAAATGTAACAACAGTGCACTCTGCTGTAAGAAAGCTAGGTCAAGCATTTTATGACTGTCTTTGATGTCAAAATTCGGAGCCGAAATGTCTAGAGGGAGGCATCCTGCCTATTGTTTTAAGACCAGAGTTAATGACTAGAATTTGCATGTATAAATGTCCTTCATTGCTCTGGTTTCTGACCAAATGTAAACAATGTAAATGTAGTTTCTGTTCACCTTGGAACAGCAGAGAAGTGTGAAGAATGATGTCATGTGAAGCAGCTCTTTGTTATCAATTTAAAGAGAGAGAATCAGAGAGCTCAGAGCATTTGTATTGAGGACATCCAGCATCACCACTCTACCTGTGTCTTTATGCAAGTAGGATTTTAGAACTGTGTTTTCTCTTAGATATAGCTAGGAAATAGGAAGATTAGACTAGTTTGTTTTTTTTTTGTTTTTTTGTGATGTCAGAACTATTCTACTGTATTATTTTAAGCATTTTCCTGTGACCTCTGAACTCTTGGCTAGCACTGTATAGTAAGAAATATTGGTTTGTGCTTTTATTATTTATTATTAAATATTTTTAAACCTTTCAACGGTCATTGTTTTATGTAGAGTTAAATTAAGCTCTAGAGTACATTGCATGTATATAATGATACTGTACCAAGTCATTCTAATAAGCCTTGACTGTTCAGTCATACTTACCATTTGGATAATAATATTGCACAGTAATAATTGGACACCCTTTTATGGGCCTTTGAGCAGCTGATAAATATTATTGGGTGGTGGCAGCTGGTACTACCTTTTAGACTGGGAAGAAAAGGGACACAGCTGGAGAATCTGTGCCAGCATTCCCCAGGAGTGACTGTCTGGTTGTTTATAACTCTTATCTCAAAGTGTATGTGTCAGCTTCTTGGGCAGGGACCTGAAGCACTGGTTGGACAGAGAGGGTGCTGGAGGTTTTAGCTGCCCACTGGGCTGAGATCTGGATCCTGTAGCTGTGCCAGTGGGGAGTCTTATTGGGGACCTGGAGAGAAAGGGAGAAACCAGCCCCAAACTGACTACGATCTCTGTGTGCTCTTAAGGGAAATTGTACTTTACCGTGTGTGTATTTATTATCCTTTCCCTATATATGGATGCCCCTCACTGGGGTTAGTGGTGAGCATTGAGGCTTCTCGATTGCTGGGCCAGTGCACGGGCATCACAATACGTATACACATGTATATAGAAAGGGAGATGATATAGATCTCTCTCTCTGTCTGTCTCTCTCTCTCTTTCTATATATATATATATATATATATATATATATGTATATATATATAGAGATGACAGTAGTATAACTAGGGCAGGGGAGCAGGGCAACTTTCCAAGCTGCAAAGTGTTGAGGGGGCATGTCCAACTGATCCAGATGTTTTGTTAAAGCAATACCACCTTTAAAAAGCCAGTAATGCATTTGTGATCAAACCTGAGTGGTGTAGTGCAGCAACTGCAGTTTTCTATAGTTACAAAAAAAAAATCTTTCTTGTTTTACTAAAACATGATCACTGAAGCACTCCATGCAGGCAAGGTATAAACTGCAGCAACTGTTTCCTACATTTGTAGCAAGTAGTTTGCTACAATTTAGAAATTTTTATTTGTTTTGTTTTAACTAAAACATGAGCGCTGTAGCACGCCATGCAGGTGGGGTACACATTTTAGCAAATATTTCCTACATTTGTAGCAAACAGTTTGCTACAGTTTAAAAGAAATTAGTTGCGGGCAGGTTGGGGTTTGACATAGATCCAGATAATAACCAGATAAGCCATTTGCTGTATTTTTTATGCTCTTCACTTGTCTTCACTCGAAGAGTGGAGGGGTGGGGCTTCTGATAGATGATAATGATAAAGATACAGATTTAGATATAGAAATAAATATAAAGCTATATATATATATATATATATATATATATATATATATATATATATATATACACACATATACATATGAATTTATGTCAGATCATCAAGTTTTTGGAAAACTGAACTTCACATGATCAGCGTTCCAAACATTCAAACCATTTGTATGGAGATCACAATACAGTGGCATCAGGGAATTTCCCTTTTTCTCCATTGTAGTCCAATCTTGGAGTTGGTATATAGATTCATAGACTGTTACTAGGCTAACAAACAGCTTAGCATTTCTAATCCTATCCAAGTTTTCCCAAAAGAATGATGATGTCCTAAATCCAAATAGGACATTGAGGGCCAGACATTTATAAGCTACCGCTATCCATTAGGGACATGTTTGCCAAGCCAGGTGTAAATTTCCTATTCCCCATCCACTGGTGTAGATTGAACTAAAACTGGATAATAGATTAACCCAGCTACACATGGATGGAAAGCCTGCTTCATAGGAGGGCCTGTCTCTGGGACACATATCTGTCTCCCCAGCATGTTCTGATTAAGTCACAGACAAAATTCAGGTCACTAGATCTTGTATTTCTGGTATTCTTTGACTTATGAATTTGTAGGAGATTCATAAGTTTGGAGTTTGTGGATGCCTTATAAGCCAGGCATATATCACCCCTTAGCAATCTATAGGAGATTGAGTAGAGGTAAAGTTCTTTAAGGTGCCCTGCATGAGGCAGTTTTGTTATACCTTGTATTCTTTTTCTAAAGAACCTCTGCATTCATTCTAGTTGTTGCCTATGCCTGGTCTGGTGCATACCAAAGGGAGCATTGTACTCTATGATTTGTTTGATAAGGACAGAGTACAGTGAGATAATTACCTCTTTGGACCTAGATACCATGCCCTTACTTATAAGTTGCACAGCATAAAAGGATTTCCTCATCTCTGTAGCCATGTGGTGGTCAATGGGAAGGCTACTGTATACATGCGTATCTAGATACCTGACCACTTGACCAACTCTTTGTTTTTAGAATTGTTTGCTGGTTGTGGTAGTCTTTGGGTTCTGGAGGAGAGTTGTGCAGAGTGCGGATGATGGAGTAATCAGAACTGGGATTGCCTTGCTTGCTTTATTTCGGATTGTTGGGCTTGGCCATGGTAGTCTGGGTGTGAGGAGGTGAGTTTGAGATTGGTGCAGGAGGCAGAGAATCTAAGTTGAGATTGCCTGCTTGCTTTAATTCAGGTCATGGCTTGGTCATGGTAGTTAGGGCCTCAGGAGGAGAGTTGTGATGGGAGTGGATGGAGGAATATTGGAGCTCATTGTCTTTTTTTTGTTTTTGTTTCAGGATCATTATGTTGGATCCAGGCTTTGAATTTTGTTGGGGCAGACAGACTGATGTGGTTATTGGGACATTGCTAAATTGGAATAAATTGGTGAAGGTGTGGATGGTAAAGCTGAGAAGTGATCATTGGTCTGACGTTGGCTGTTCAGGCCTTCATATGGCAGTAATTACACTGAAGAGCAGAGGGGACCAGTCTGGGACTTGATTTGTTGCTGGCATTGGAGTTGGGCTGGTGGCTGTTATGATGGCTGTAGTCACAGTATCAAAATTGTGTATGGTTAAGGAAGCTTATGTGCCTTAAGATGTCTGGACTCCGTTATTGTTTATGTACATTTGTCTTATGTGTAGTTCTTTGTATATGCTTGTTTATGTTGTACTTGAGCTTGGGGAATGAAATTTCATTCAGCTGTGCACTTTTTTGTTGTGTGACCTGAGTGACAATAAAGTTTATTTGACTTGACTAATTATGCATGTGTACCACTAAAGGAATATTCAAACATGCTTTGAAAGCTACGTTGTGCTCTTCTTATTTCAGTCATGCATTACCTTGCCATTCTCATTTCCTTATGGTATTGCACTTGGTCCATTTATTTCGCAGTATGCACATGTCAGTGTTTTATTACCAAAATAAGTGATGTGAGCATTACAGGTGGCAAAGGTGACACTACCATGTTTAATGACCAGAGTACATGATTATACTGCAACGCTAATGTTATAGATTGCACTTGTTGCTCATCTAAAAGTAAAGAACAGGATCACAAGTATTATACCACATAAGAGTAAATGATCCCTAATGTGGATTTAAACCCTGCTCTGCTTGTGCTGTTACTCAGAACATACTTCATTAATTTGTTGAGCCATTGAAGAGATTACAGAGCAAGTGCATTTTATGCATTTAATAATGTCAGATCTACTGAGTAAGGCAACCTCCCAGAAGTTCTGCGTGTGTGACTGCTGGCTAAGTGTTTGCACATGCAAAATTATATTTTGAGTTTTTGCATTTTGAGTTTTTGCCAAAGGATGTGATATGTCATTCCCTGCAGAGCACTGCTGATGGGCACTAGGAGCTCAATGCCAACTGATGCATAAAGGAAGAAGTCAAAAAATTGTATTCATAAGCAATTGCAATGAGTTCTCAATTGTGTCAAAGAAAGCAAGAGTGTGCATTGAATTGAGAAATGGCAACAGTTAACACAATTGCCTGACCCTATGTAGAAAATGTGAAAAAGGGGGCTGAAGATGATGATGATGATGATGAATGGGGCAATGGAACTAATATCATGCTAGGAAAGACTGCTGAGTTTCCCAAGTGCTGCCAAACAAAATTGTTGATAACACAATCTGTAATACTTCTGATAACTGTCTGAAATCTTTCAAGGTTTGTAATCTTCTTTGCTACTACTGCTTCATAGTTATATATTGATAACTTATATGCATTGAGAGTTATCTAACCTGGCAAAGTTGTGTTTTACAATTCCAGACTTTTGCTATTGCAGTTATCCCTTACTTGTATTTCACAGGGGTTGGGCAAGATTCCTAGATGGTCAAACATGTATTCAAATTATAGGAACTATGTGAGTTATTGTTACATTATCTAACTGTTCACCACTTAGGATGTTCTATTTACCTAGCCATTATATATATTATTCTATTTACATGAAATAAGTTTATTTTCTTCTTTAGTCATATATTTATCCTTTGGGGAAGGGAGATACATGTGGAAATATTACATGGCTTATATTGTTATTTTTAAAACTGTTTGTATGATGGTACGAGATGCCTGCATAATGATATATTTTGATCTACATAACAATAATAGCCTGTAGCCCCCTCCCACACTCCCACCCCAGGTGTGATATTTGGCCTAATATTTTTTTTTCTATTACAACAGTGATTTGGTTCTGAATTCCAAAACTAAGGAGTCATCCTCATGAAAGTGTCACTTCCTGGATGCTGACAATGAGATCATGTGCATGTCCTGTCTTCATGGGGCATGGCTTCTATTTCAGCAAATCCACAAACAAGCCCTTCTGTGAGCATGTCTTATGGCATATGACTAGGGCCATGAATACAAAATGATCTGACATGGGGAAACTGATATGATTAAAAATCTACTGAAAAGCAAATGGTGTGGTGTCGGAGGCAAGGGCTACTAGTTGTGGGCCATCTGCTGAGCTACCATTCACTGAGACAGAGGAGCTCCTGTCAACTGTCCTGGTTCCAGGTAGGTCAGATGAGTTTCACAGCGTAGTGCTTGATGTTAGGTCAGTGGTAGAGGGCAATCAAAGGATTTCTTCTAATAATGCTCTAGGTATGAAATTCAAATATATAAATTAAGTATTTATCTGTGACATGTATTAGGTTCTGTTAAGCTATACACTTATAATACCTCTATCAACTGAAATTTGTGTGTCTAAGGACATCTGGCATTGTGGTACAATGGCCTCCTGCATATGGTATTGGCATACCTTTTTGGTATTAATTATGTGCATTACTCTCTAAGATTATTTGCATTTACATGAGTGGTTGATTTATTTAGGCATAGGTATTATATTTTACTATTGTTTATATTTCTTTCATTTTTCTGTTTTCTTGGTATATTCACAGTTAAGGCATTGTCTAGGATTAGCAATGTGGATCTCTCTCTGCCTGATGTTATATGATTGATTGCCTCTGAAGAGGATGTTGGTGAGGAACAGACACAGTCTGGGTAGCAGAGGGTATGTCTGACATGGGGATAGTGGTTATCACATCCCCTCCTCACAATATGGGCACAGTAATTATGCCAATGCATACCCATGGCACAGACACATCAGAGAGTGGACCATTTGATAGGAACAAAGTTGACCAGGGTAATGTGGTCACCTCATTTCTAGAGCCAGCAGACTCTCTTCCTGGCCATTGCAAATTTGAAGTCCCACACAGAGGTTTCAGTACAGGTCCTAAGAGAAGATAAGCTTACCACTCTCTCTCTGATGTTGGTGTGTCAGTTGATGCTATCCAACTTATGTGCAAGACCATCATGTAATTTCCACAAGTGCCTTGGAAATGACGGAACACTGCATGTCATGCATTCTGACATATAAGACTTCATGAACCATGTGTGTGAAACCTTAGACAGGATAAATGACACATTTGACCAGGCAATGTTTTTGTAGATGGTTTGTTGATGGAGAGGCAGCATCCCTGAGGCCAGTCTGCTGATATATCATTACATACTTTGTCAGATCAGTATCTCATCAGATGTGAGTCAGCATGGCTGTGGATATGCAAGATCTTGCTACCACAGTGGTACTACTTCCATTACTACATCGGTGGAGGATGTGTCCACACCAGGACATGGTCAGCCATGTGATCATGGTCATGGATGTAGTCATGATGACAGTTCATCCTGCAGACATTCTTTACATTCAGTTAGCACTCTGATTGCTAGCCATAGTCATGGAACTAGAAATGCATCACTGGAGTAAGCTACTAGAAGTGAAAACTGAAAAAGCTTCACTCAGACAAAAAATGCTAGGGGCTGCCATAGCTGTTATAAGGTGACATATGCAACATGCTGAGGGTGGTGACAATGCAAATGCTGCCAGACAACCCACAGTGAGGAGACGGAGAAGAGCGTACAGGCCCAGGGTCACCTACCAGGGGTTACATAAGCTGGAGATAGTGGAGCGCTATAGAGTGGACAGAGACCTCCTGCAGCAAATTGTTGAGCTGTGCAGGCCACGCCTCACACACAGAACCAACAGAGGGGAACCCATCCCAGTGGAAACCAAGGTATGTGTTGGCCTAAGAATACTAGCAACAGGTACCTTCTAGAGACCAACTGGTGATATGATGGGGATATCACAGGCATCAGCATCCAGGGTACTGCACCAGTTCCTGATGCCATGTCAGCACATGTCGGTGATCATGTATATTTCCCCAATTCCCGTGAGATATTGGCCTGCAATATGTGCCTCTTCCAGAAAATAGCAGAATACCCTGAGGTAGTGGGTGCAATAGACTGCACGCATATACACATCAAAGCACCAGCCGGTGAGCGGGGTAGGGCCTACATTAACCGCAAGGGCTTCCCCTCCATCAACTGCCAGGTTGTGTGTGATGCCCAGGGCATAATAATGAATGTGTGTGCTGGCTGCCCTGGAAGCTACCATGATTCCCATATCTGGCATCTGACGCAGCTGTACAAGACATTTGCCAATGGGGACATCCCACATGGTCACCTACTGGGGGATGCTGGCCCTGCACTGGAGCCGTGGCTGATGACACCCATCAGAAATGCACACACACCCCTGTACAGGAACGCCATAATGAGGCACACGCACAAACACATAATGTAATAGAGCGTGTGTTTGGGCTGCTCAAGTCACGGTTCCGGTGCTTGGACACATCTGGTGGAGCCTTGCAGTACTCACCAACTACATGTACCCAAATTGTCATGGCATGTGCTATGCTACATAATATGATTCTGTGAAAATAGCTGCAGCAGGACCAGCATAGGCCCGGCCCAAACAGCCCCCCACCATTGCCAAGGCCATCACAGGCAGAACGTGACTTGGAGGAGGAACAACCTGAGCCTGCCCCAGTAGGCAGAAGGAGGCATGCCCAGTATGCCTTGGCCTTGGCAAAGAGGCAACGCATAGCACATACACTGGCTCAGTAGGAACCCTGGAAATGATACCTCTCTCTGACTCACACATATAGTAAAAGGGATGCCTAAGTTGACACAACCTGCTTTCAAACATGTACAGGGAGTGTAGTATGTGCATCCAACATAGGCAGCCCTGCAGCACCACCTGAGGCATGATTGCCATGTGTTAAGCAATGTAACACCATGTAGTATATGCAAACTTGATGACCCTGAGTAACATCCTACCCTCACCAAGCATGATGCCACAATATGAAGACAAGATGATCAATTACAACAATTGGCTTAAGTATTGTTGTTAGTCAAAGGGGATCCAATGCCTGTCAGCCTGGGATGACATGCTGAGCAAGACACGATGCTCCGCTAGGGATGGCTTGCACCTATCACCCCTGGCCTTTTGGATACTGGCAAAGGCTGTTGTCACCCCATAGTGCCTTGAATAGGTAAGGCTCAAAACACAAAGCCACCTCCATAGGTATCACAAGGGATACGAAACTAGAAATAATGCTACCCAATGCCAGAAGTCTAAACTGCAAGATGCATGCAGTCCAAACCTCTCTTCAGCATGGAGAATGTTGATATCTGTGCAGTAACAGAAACCTGGTTCAAGGCTCACAAGAGCACCCTAGCACTACCAGGTTACACCTCATACCATGCTTTACAGCCCCAAAACATGGAACAAACTACAAAAGGAGGGTGAGTATCAATAATTGTCAAGGATACCCACACCCCCAGGTTGGTGCCACAGCATGAAGCAGCACAGACTATCCACGTGCAAGTAACAGTGGCTAAAACTGCCTCCCAGTTCGTAGCCTGCTACACATCACCCTCCTAAATCCAGGAACCCCACTTGGCCTACTTGAGAACACATGAAAATATGAAGGTCTCTCCAAACAACATTATATTGGGTGACTGCAACTACCCAAACATAGACTGGGAGCATTATTCTAGCTCCAACACCCTAGGCCAAAGGTTCCTAGAATTCCTAAACCGAAATGCTATGGAACAACTTGTCACCACTCCCACAAGAGGGGTAAACATACTGGACCTGATAATCACCAACATGGGGACTCTATGGCCAAGACGAGAAGTATATCACTCACTGTTAAGATCAGACCATAGAGTAATCTCACTGGATATTCACATCCTGATTCCAGTCCCTTGCCAGAAAACCACAGTGAAAAACATGTGTAAAGCAAATTATGCACTCTTCCAAACTGAGGTGGAATCTATTAAAGCCCTTGTGCCTGTGGAAAATATGGCCCAGACCTCAGAACCCTTTATAAATGCATGCTATGAACACCTTCAGGAATGCATGGATTATGCAATCCCAAATAAAACCAAGACCCAATCCACCAAAGGCAGGCATCCTGTCTGGTGGACCCCAGCCATCAACAAACCATGCAAGAGAAGGAGGAGCTACTACATGATAGAGCAAAACCCAAAAAGGGAAGGCATCACTGATCAGTATTATGACAAAAAACTATAGCCACACATAAAATCCTCTAAGGCCAGCTACGAGATAAAAATTGTACAGGACACTAAGGATAACCACAAGGCTTTCTTTACTGATGGTAGGAACCTGGGTTGGAATTCCCAGATATGCTCAGAATTAGTCCAAAATGACAAACAATACACCAAACCCACGGACATTGCCAACATCCGACCTGACAGGTTCAGTGCAAACCCCCCCCCCCACCAAAAGGCTGAACATCTATCCCAGCAGAGTGCTGGCCCCCTGACATTGCAGATGCTCAGGTAACAGCCAGCATCTCCAAAGCAAAACACACAGCATCAATGGGACCAGATGGTGTACCGGGCTGCGTCCAACATGAAGTCCAAGAAGAATTGAGCACCAAATAAAACTACTGCTCAATCTCAGCCTTACCACAGGATATGTACACAAGAAGCAGTGTACAGCAACAGTGGTCCCTCTCCACAAAGGTGGTGCCTGAACGGATACTGCAAACTATCACCCCAGTATCCTGACTAGCTTGGTCTGCAAAGCTATGGAAAGGATCATCATGGACCTCAGAAATAAAGATATTGGGGACCTACAGACACTGGACCCTACCCAGTGTGGCTTACTTAAGGGCAGATCCTGCCCCTTAAACCTGGTTGAGTCATTTGAAACAGTCACCAAGGCCATTGATGAGGGGAAGGTGGTCCACACAGCCTACCTGGACCTTGCAAAAGCCTTCCATACAATACCCCACTTGGTCATTATAGATAAGCTCACCAGCTTAAATATAAACCCCTATGTCACTAGATGGGTTGCAAACCGGCTCAAGGACAGAACTGACATGGTCAGAAATGCTGGAGCCATGTCAGAGTCCAAACAAGCTACAACTGGCATCCCACAAGGCTCGGTCCTGG
Organism: Protopterus annectens; assembly: GCF_019279795.1. Lineage (NCBI taxonomy): Eukaryota > Metazoa > Chordata > Ceratodontiformes > Protopteridae > Protopterus > Protopterus annectens. The sequence goes on along the minus strand of NC_056740.1, from coordinate 44,338,486 downwards.
GACCCCCCTTGTTTGGTATATATTTCTCAGAGGTACAGGCCAACATGCAAGGACTGTGTCTGAACAAGTTTGCAGATGACTACAAACTGGACGCCATATCTGACCCTCCAGCTGACACAAGCATCGTACAAAAGGGCCTCATAGAAACAGACAACTGGTGCCAGAGCCATGTCATCAAGCTAAATGCAAAAATGTGTATAGTCATCCCCTTTGGAAAAACAGTAAGTGCCCACCAATTACCACATAGGTGGTAACCCATTAAGTACAGAAGAAGTAATAAGAGACCTGGGGACACAAGTTGATAGAAATCTCGCATTTGACAACCATGTGGCTGTAGTGGTTATAATAACATTTCATATACCCACCTAATCATGGAGGTATTCACATCTACATCAGGGGAGGTCATCGTGCCTCTTCAGTCATCCTTCATCAGGCTCACAATTGAGTACAATGCCCCTTGTGGGATGTACCTTAGCAGACACCTCCAGCAACTGGAAAGACCCCAAAAGTACCTCACCAGGAGGATCAAAGGGCTATTGGCAAAGGCTCTTGCTACCCCCATAGTGCCTTTTTTAGGCAAGGCTCAAAAGACAAACCCACCTCCATAGGTATCACAAGGGATAAGAAACTAAGAGTAATACTACTCAACGCCAGAAGTCTAGACCTCAAGATGCACGCAGTCGAAACTCTCCTTAGCATGGAGAACATTGATATCTGTGCAGTAACAGAAACCTGGTTCAAAGCTCCCGAGAGCACCCCAGCACTACCAGGTTATACCTCTTACCATGCTTTTCAGCCCCAAAACTTGGACCAAACCACAAAAGGAGGGGAGTATCAATATTCGTCAAAGATACCCACACCTCCAGGCTGGTGGCACAGCACGAAGCATCAGAGACTATCCATGTGCAACTAACAGTGGGTAAAACTGCCTTCCAGTTTATAGCCTGCTACAGACCACCCTCCCAAGCCCAGGAAACCCACTCGGCCTTCCTGAGGACACTGAAAAATATGAAGGTCTCTCCAAACACCATTATATTGGGCGACTTCAACTACCCAAACATAGACTGGGAGCATTACTCTAGCTCCAACACCCTAGCCCAAAGGTTCCTAGAATTTATAAACTCAAATGCTATGGAACAACTTGTTACCACTCCCACAACAGGGGAAAACATACTGGACCTGATCATCACCAACATGGGGACTCTATGCTCCAGACCAGAAATGTATCCCTCACTGGTAAGATCAGACCATAAACTAATCTCACTGGATATTCACATCCTGACCCCACCCCCTGCCCTGAAAACTACAGTGAAAAACTTCTCTAAAGCAAATTTCACACTCCTCAAAACCGAGGTGGAATCATTCAAAGCCCCCAGGCCTGTGGAAAATACGGCCCAGTCTGCAGAATCCTTTATAAACACATTCTATGAACACCTTCAGGAATGCATGGATCATGCAATCCCAAATAAACCCAAGACCCAATCCTCCAAAGGCAGACATCCTGTCTGGTGGACCCCAGCCATAAACAAACTATACAATAGAAGGAGGAAGCTACTACATGATAGAGCAAAATCCCAAAAAGTGAAGGCATGTCTGATCAGTATTAGCAAAAAAGTACGGGCACTCATAAAATCGTCTAAGGCCAGCTTCGAGAGAAAAATTGCACAGGACACTAAGGATAATCACAAGGCTTTCTTTAGTTATATTAGGAACCTGGGTGGGAATTCCCAGATATGCTCAGAATTAGTCCAAAATGAAAAAAATACACCGAACCCACAGATATTGCCAACATCCTAGCTGACAGGTTCAGTGCAAACTTCTCCCCTCCTCCCCACCAAAATGGCAAATATCTATCCCAGCAGAGTGCTTCCCCCCAGATTTCTCAGATGCTCAGGTAAGAGCTGCCCTCTCCAAAGCAAAAAACACAGCATCAATGGGACCAGACAGTGTCCCTGGCTGTGTCCTACATGAACTCCAAGAAGAGCTAAACCCAAACATAAAACTACTGTTCAATCTCAGCCTTACCACAGGATATGTACCCAAAGAGTGGCATACAGCAACAGTGGTCCCTCTCCACAAAGGTGGTGCCTCAACGGATCCTGTAAACTATTGCCCATAAGCCTGCCTAGCTTGGTCTGCAAAGCTATGAAAAGGATCATCATGGACCTCATAAATAAAGATATTGGGGACCTACAGACACTGGATCCTACCCAGTTTGGCTTTGTGTAGGGCAGATCCTGCCTCTTAAACTTGGTTGATTTCTTTGAAACAGTCACCAAGGCCGTTGACGAGGGGAAGGTGGTCCACACAGCCTACCTGGACCTCGCAAAAGCCTTCGATACAATACCCCACCCAGGCATTATAGATAAGCTCACCAGCTTAAATATAAACCCCTATGTCACTAGATGGGTTGCAAACTGGCTCAAGGACAGAACCCACATGGTTAGAATTGCTGGAGCCATGTCAGACTCCAAACCAGTTACAAGTGGCATCCCACAAGGCTCAGTCCTGTGACCTCTCTTGTTTGGTATATATTTCTCTGTGGTACAGGCCAGCAAGGAAGGACTGTGGCTGACCAAGTTCACAGATGACTGCAAACTAGTCGCCATAATCGACTCTCCAGCCGACACAAGCATCCTCCAAAAGGGACTCATAGAAACAGACAACTGGTGCCAGAGCCATGGCCTCAAGCTAAACGCCAAAAAGTGTATAGGCATCCCCTTTGGCAAAAACAAAGTGCCCACAAATTACCACATAGGTGGTAATCCATTAAGTACAGAAGAAGTAATTAGGGACCTGGGGACCCAAGTTGATAGCAATCTCTCATTTGACAACCATGTGGCCAAAGTGGTTAGAAAAACATTTTATATAGCCCACCTAATCATGAAGGGATTCTTATCTAGATCAGGGGAGGTCATCGTGCCTCTTTACTCATCCCTCATCAGGCCCATAATTGAGTACAATGCCTCTTTTGGGATGTACCTTACCAGACACCTGCAGCAACTGGAAAGACCCCAAAAGTACCTCACCAAGAGGATCAAAGGGCTCAAACAGATGCCATATGCTGCCCGGTTAAAGAAACTCCAGCTCTACTCAGTGGCATACCGCCTGCTCAGAGGCGATCTGTGCCTGATGTATAAAGCCATGTCCAACCCGGAATTAATGGACATGCTGCACTTCAGAAAATCCAAATCCCATTGAGCTACGTGCTCAAGAGACTTGAACCTCAGCACTGAAATAAATAGGACATGCTGGAGGGACAGATTCATAACCCAGAGGCTCCCTTCACTCTGGAATAAAATCCCAGTCCAGGTTAGGCAGAGTCCCTCATTGACTCTCTTCAAGAGGAATCTTGATGAGTGTATGGGCGATTGTAGGTTTACCCTGGGTATCACTTTTATGTCGCAGTTAGACAGAGGCACAGTATACTAACCTTGAAAAATGTCATGGCAAACACCAGTTAAAATGTGTGTTGAAGGACAAACACACTCTGACTAGGATTAGAAATGCCTTAGGGCACACAGCCTAGTGTTTGTCAATGTCCACCCAAGTTGCGGAATACACTAGTAATGTTGGACAAGCCTGGTTTAAGTAGGCCATAGCTGAACAAAATGCAACATGGTCATACCTTAGTCTGGTGTGCTCAGTATGAATATTTAAAGCAGTGATGGAACTCAAACCCAGGATACTGTGCACCAGAGTGAAAGAACTGAACCACTACACTATGACAATAGTGCAGTGCTTGGTCAGTATGAAAGAATGTTGACAAGTGTATGCAAACTGTCCCATGGAAACCCTGCAGGCACAGCATAATCCCTTTTGGGTTCAGACACAAAGCAGTTGGGCAGTAAGAACACAACATGACATCCAACACACACACTATAAATGTCAACTATTGTTCAAGTTCACACACAACTACAAATGTAGTGGACCTCAGATCTCAACATATAGAAAGGTCACACTGGGCATGCTCACACACTTTGATAAATGAGACATATGTCAGGCAACAAACCATGGAAAGCCTGAACTGGGCATGCTCACACACTTAGGCCATGTCTCAGTATAGCAGTCAGCCACACATATCTGGCATTTGTATGTGTTAAGCCAGGAACCTCCCACAATACAGCAATCTGCCCAGTGCACACAGTTAAATGACAATAGAGACATAAGTAATATACTGGAACCCTGTCATGATCAAACATCTTCCACAGATACACAAGTTGTTCATAGAAACAGGGAAAGCTATGGCAATAAAGACCTGCAAACAGTTTATCAGCAACAAATATTGTGCATCCCAAGTATAAACATATGGGTTCAGAGGTCGATACTAGGCTGTTTGCTCTAGGGAATACATAAGCCTAGCCAGAGTGTATTTGGTGTCTGCCTCCCCAGTACAGTAGCCTACTGTGCCTCTGAAAAGTAGGTCACAGAAGGCACCATTTAAGGCTAGTTTGCTGTGCCTCCATCAAGCAGGGACACAGTGGAGATCCCAGGGGTTGAATTTGCAATGTCACATCCATGTGGCTGGAGTTTGCTGGAAGAGGGTTGGTGAGGGGCTTTGTCTAGCATTAATTGGGATTCAATTCCAGACTGAGGGGAGCCTTATCTGTAGTGTCTGGGCAATTTCACTGTCAAAACCTGCAAGTAATGATTTTGAGGGATTGAAGTGTTTTGCCAATACTGTTCAGAGATGTCCTCCCTCTGTGGGATATTGCTCTGTTATGTATTAGCTCCCTCCTTCTGTTGTACAGCTTATATATGGCTGGTGTCAACCAGACAGGTCTCCTGTTGTGGAGGAGTCTTGGTTTTATTTGGGATAGCATGATCAATGAAAACCTGCAGGTGCTCATGGAATGCATTTGTAAAGGATTCTGCAGATTGGGCTTTATAATCTTCCAGCACAGGGCCTTTGAAGTATTCCACCCCAGTCTTCACAAGTGCAAAGTCTGCTTTTGAGAAACACTTTGTTAGCAGTGATTTCCTTGCCTGGGGGAGGGGATCGGATATGGACGTCCAGGGAAAGTTGGTTATGGTCATATCTTAACAATGGTGGTCTACCTCTGGTGTGGAACATAGAGTCCCCATGTTGGTGATGATCAGGCCCAATATGTATTACCCCTTGTGGCTGTGGTGACTGGTTCTGCCATAGCACATGGATTCACAAATTGTAGTGGCTGTAGGGCGTTGTTGTTGAGGCCTGAATAGTTCCCCCAGTCAATATTCCTGTACCTGAAGTTAACCACTGTAATGGCATATGTGAACACCTTCATATCCCACACTGTTCCCAGGGAAGCCAAATGTGGTTCCTGGATATGGGAGGGGGTGGTCTGAACTACACACCAAACCAAAAGGCAGTTTTGCACAATGGTAGCTGTATATGTATGGCCTGTCATGCTTAGTGCAGTGGTAACAACCCAGAGGTGTGTGTATCTGTGATGTATATAGGTTCATAGGTTCATAGGTTTATAATAGGCTATCTGCCCTAGGGCATTTATAAGCCTAGCCAGAGTGTGTGTGGCTTTCACCACCCCTTGGAATGAGAATACTATGCCCATTTAGGGTTTAGTTTACTATGCCTCTGTGTAGTAGTGACACAGAGATGACTCCCGGGGTAAACCTACGAACGCCTATCCACTCGTCAAGATTTCTCTTGAAGAGAGTCCGTGAGGGGCTCTGCCTAATATCGACTGGGATTCTGTTCCATAGTGTAGGGAGCCTCTGGGTTATGAATCTGTCCCTCCAGCATGTCCTATTTATTTCTGTGTTGAGGTTCAAATCTCTCGCTCTCATGGCTCTGGTGGATTTGGATTTTCTGAGGTGGAGCATGTCCATTAATTCCGGATTAGACATGGCCTTGTACATCAGGCATAGATCGCCTGTGAGTAGGCGGTATGCGACTGAATAGAGCTGTAGTTTCTTCAGCCGGGCAGCATATGACATATGTTTGAGACCCTTGATCCTCTTGGTGAGGTACTTTTGGGGTCTGTCTATTTGCTGCAGGTGTTGGGTAAGGTACATCCCAAATGGGGCATTGTACTCAATTATGGGCCTGATAAGGGAAGAGTATAGGGGCACGATGACCTCTCTTGATCTAGATGTGAATCCTATCATGATAAGGTGGGTAATATAGAAGGTCTTCCTAACCACCTTGGCAATGTGAATGTCAAATGAGAGGTTACTGTCAACTTGGGTCCCTAGGTCCCTGATTACTTCTTCCGTACTCAATGGATTACCACCTATGTGGTAATTTGTGGGTAATTTTTTTTCCCCAAAGGGTATGACTATACAGTTTTTGGCGTTCAGTTTAAGGCCATGGCTCTGGCACCAGTTATCCGTTTCTACGAGGCCTTTCTGAAGGATGCTTGTGTCCGCTGAAGTATCAATTATGGCACCCAGTTTGCAGTCATCTGCGAACTTTGTCAACCACAGTCCTCCTATGTTTGCTTGCACCTTGGAAAAATAAATGCCGAACAAGAGGGGTCCTAGGACTGAACCCTGTGGGATACCGCTTGTGACTGGCTTAGAGTCTGACATGGCTCCAGCAATTCTGACCTTGTGGGTTCTGTCCTTGAGCCAGTTTGCAACCCATCTTATGACATATGGGTTTACATTTAAGCTGGTGAGCTTATCTATGATGCCTGAGTGGGGCATTGTGTCGAAGGCTTTTGCAAGATCAAGGTAGGCTGTGTGAACTGCCTTACCTTCATCAATGGCTTTAGTGACTGTTTCAAAAAAGCCGACCAGGTTCAAAGGCAGGATCTGCCCTTGACAAAGCCGAATTGGGTAGGATCCAGTGTCTGTAGGTCCCCAATGTCTTTGTTTATGAGTTCCTTAATGATCCTCTCCATAACTTTGCAGACCAAGCTCGTCAAGCTTATGGGGCGGTAATTTCCAGGGTCCATAGAAGCACCTCCTTTGTGGAGTGGGACCACTGTTGCTGTATGCCATTCTTTGGGTACGTATCCTGTAGTAAGGCTAAGATTAAATAGCAGCCTTATGTGCGGGTTTAGATCCTCTTGGAGTTTATGTAGCACGCAACCCAGGACACCGTCTGGTCCCATTGATGCTGTGTTTTCAGCTTTGGAGAGGGCGGCTCTCACCTGGGCATCTGAGATATCAGGGAGGCTACACTCTGCTGGGATAGATATTTCTCCTTTTGGGGGGGGGGGAGACAAATTTGCACTGGACCTGTCTGCCAGTATGTTGCCAATGTCTGTGTGTTCAGTGTATTTTTTGTCATTTTGGACTAACTCTCAGCATATGTGGGAGTTTCCACCCAGGTTTCTAACATAACTAAAGAAGGCCTTGTGATTGTCTTTAGTGTCTTTTGCGATTTTTCTCTCAAAGTTGACCTTGGATGATTTTATGATTGATCGTAGTTGTTTGCTAGTACTGATCAGAAATGCCTTCCCTTTTGGGGATTTTGCTCTGTCATGTAGTAGCTTCCTCCTCCTGTTGAAAAGCTTGTTAATGGCTGGGGTCCACCAGACAGGATGCCTGCCTTTGGGGGAATGGGTCTTGGTTTTATTTGGGATTGCATGATCCATGCATTCTTGAAGGTGTCCGTAGAAAGCGTTTATAAATGATTCAGCGGTGTGGGCTGTGGTTTCCATTGGCCCAGGGGCCTTGAAGGATACCACTTCAGTCTTAAGAAGTGTGAAGTCGGCTTTTGAGAAATTCTTCACTGTAGTCTTTTATGCAGGGGGTGGGGGCGGGATGTGGATTTCCAGTGAGATTAATTTATGGTCTGATCACACCAATGAGGGGTATACTTCCGGTGTGGAGCATTGTGTCCCCATGTTTGTGATGCTCAGGTCTAGTATATTATCTCCTCTTGTGAGAGTGGTGACTAGTTGTTCCATTGCATTTGAGTTTATGAATTCTAGGAACCTTTGGCCTAGGGTGTTGGGGCTTGAGTAATGCTCCCAGTCTATGTTTGGGTAGTTGAAGTCTCCAATATGATGGTATTTGGAGAGACATTCATACTCTCCAGTGTCTTCAGGAAGGCTGAGTGGGGTTCCTGAGTTTGAGAGGGTGGTCTGTAGCATGCTACAAACTGTAGGGCAGTTTTGCCTATGGTTAGTTGCACATGGATGGTCTCCAATGCTTCGTGCGTTGCCACTAACCTGGAGGTGTGGGTATCTTTGATGAATATGGATACTCCCCCTCCTTTTGTGCTTCGGTCCAAGTTTTGGGGCCGAAAAGCATGATATGAGGTATCACCTGGTAGTGCTGGGGTGCTCTCAGGAGCCTGGAACCAGGTTTCATTCGCTGCACAGACATCAATGTTTTCCATAATGAGGAGGGCTTCGAGAGCGTGCATCTTGAGGTTTAGACTTCTGGCATTGAGCAGCATTACCCTTAGTTTTTTTCCACTTGTGTTTTCTAGGGAGGTGGGTTTGTCTTTTGAGCCTTGCATAAAAAAGGCACTATGGGGGTGGCAAGAGCCTTGGCCAATATTCGGAAGCCCAGGGGTGACAGGTGCAAGCCGTCCCTTGCGAAGCAGCGTGGCTTGTCAAGCATGTCATCCCAAGCAGACAGACATTGGATTCCCTTAGAATGACACCAGTAATTGAGCCAATTGTTAAAGCTGATCATTTTGTCTTTATACTGTGGCATCATTCTTGGTGAGGGTAAGATGCTGCTCAGGGTCAGGGTCATATTGGCCTGGGCTACATAATCAGAGAGCTCCTCTATGTCTCTTTTCATGTAGTCCAGGGAGGTACATCTCAGGTCATTCACACCGGCATGGACAATGACTGAGTCATATTTGTACTTGCTTTGGAGTGACCTGAGTGCTTGTGTTATGTGGCCGATTCTAGCACCTGACAGGCAACTTACTGTAACGTTTTCCTTGTTCAGTCTGGTGAGCGGGACGTCAGTGTGTCTGACTATGGAGTCACCTATTACAACTGTATCAGGCATGTTGTTTGGCCTTAAGGGCTGTGACTGTTTGGCACACTGACTTTGTGAACTATGTGTTGCATGTGCTATGTTTAGAGGTAGTGGTTGCTTGGATGTCTGCTTTGGAGGCTTCTGTTGTTTTGGTAGATTTTTAATTAGAGCCTCTGAGTATGTTGTTGTGTGTTTACGTGTTTGCTTTGCAGTTGTGATAGGTCTATGTGAGACTGGGTTTGTGGTGTGTGTGGTTACCTTCTCCTCCTGAATGGTTTTGCCAGTACTGAGTCGAGAGAGCTCAGCCTCCAGTTTGGCTATATAGTTGCATCTCTCACATATATTTGTATTTGTTGGGAGGAGGAGAGGGTGTACATGAGGCAGTTGTAACATTGCCTCAAGATTCCCAGATTCACCAGCTGAACTGGAGAGGATGCCAGTAACTGACCCTTCGACATGCTAGAATAGTGTAAGGGATTGCTGTGTAACTGAGTCAGAAAGGAGCTATAGGGAAATGGGGACTCAAGGGGATTGTAGGTGGATGTAGTGTTTTATTTTTGTTTAAGAGTGCTTTACCTGTGTAAAAATGCTTTAGGAGCAAGTGCTGAGCTTTTCAGATAGAGAATAGACTGTTTAGATTGAAAGTAGAGCAGTTCTAAGTGAAAAACTGAAGAGCATATGGATATGGATACACTCCCTGGTTGTGTTGTGTGTTACAAGTCCTGTGTTCACAAAGCATGGTATAAAACATAACCAGGCAGTGCTGATGTGCATATGTGACCCTGGGCTAGGCGTCTGTTAATGCATATATATTGTTATCTGCCATACTGAGGGATAGTAATAGACGTACATACCTCTTTGTAAAAACTGATGTCAGCACCCTATAAATACTGCAGGAGAAGAAAAGCCACCCAGTAATGTGAATAGTGCGCTGCGCTAATGCATCTCTCTCAAATGTCATGACATAGTTAGGTAGGGGTTTAAATTCTGCAAATACTCAGTGTGTGTGTGTTGGGGAGGGCAGGATGTGTGCATTTCTCTTTGAAAGAAATGTCCCTTTTGACAACTGGAAAAACACACTACATGATGTACATTCCCCTTTGTAAAGACTGATGATGTCAGCACCCTATAAGTACAGCAGGAGAAAGAAAACCACCCAGTAATGCGAATAATGCACTGTGCGAAATGCGTCTCTCTCAAGTGTCATAACATAGTTAGGTAGGGGTTTGAATCCTGCAAAACTGAAATAACACACTACCTGATATACATTCCCCTTTGTAAAGACTGATGAAGTCAGCACCCTATAAGTACAGCAGAAGAAGACAAATCACCCACTAATGCGAATAGTGTACTGTGCTAATGTGTCTCTCTCAAGTGCATAACATAGTTTGGTAGGGGTTTGAATCATGCAAATGCTCAGTGTGTTGGGGGGGGCAGGGGGTGTGCAATTTTCTTTGAAAGAGATGTCCCTTTTGACAAGTGGAATAACACACTACATGATGTACATTCCTCTTTGTAAAGACTGAAGATGTCAGCACCCTATAAGTACAGCAGAAGAAGGAAAACCACCCAGTAATGCAAATGGCGTGCTGTGCAATGTGTGCATGTGTGCAATTTTCTTTGAAAGAGATGTCCCTTTTGACAACTGGAATAACACACTACATGATGTACATTCCTCTTTGTAAAGACTGATGATGTCAGCACCCTATAAGTACAGCAGGAGAAAGAAAATCACCCAGTAATGCAAATGGCGCACTGTGCTAATGTGTCTCTTTTAAGTGTCATAACATAGTTAAGTAGGGGTTTGAATCTTGCAAATGCTCAGTGTGTATTGGGGAGGTAGGATGTGTGCAATTCTCTTTGAAAGAAATGTCCCTTTTGACAACTGGAATAACACACTACATGATGTACATTCCCCATTGTAAAGACTGATGATGTCAGCACCCTATAAGTACAGCAGGAGAAGGAAAACCACCCAATAATGCGAATAGTGCGCTGCGCTAATGCGTCTCTTACAAGTGTCATAACATAGCTAGGTAGGGGTTTGAATCCTGCAAATACTCAGTGTGTGTGTGTTTGGGGGGGGGGCATGTGCGCAGTTCTCTTTGAAATAGATGTCCCTTTTGACAACTGGAATGTGTGCAATTCTCTTTGAAAGAGATGTCCCTTTTGACAACTGGAATAACACACTACATGATGTACATTCCTCTTTGTAAAGACTGATGATGCCAGCACCCTATAAGTACAGCAGGAGAAGGACAACCACCCACTAATGTGAATAGTGCACTGCGCTAATGCGTCTCTCTCAAGTGTCATAACATAATTAGGTAGGGGTTTGAATGCTGTAAATGCTCAGTGTGTGTGTTGGGGTGGGGGAGCAGGGGGTGTGCATGTGTGCAATTTTCTTTGAAAGAAATGTCCCTTTTGACAACTGGAATAACACACTACATGGTGTACATTCCCCTTTGTAAAGACTGATGATGTCAGTACCCTATACGTACAGCAGGAGAAGGGAAGCCACCCAATAATGCGAATAGTGCGCTGTGCTAATGCGTCTTTCTCAAGTGTCATAACATAATTGGATAGGGGTTTGAATCCTAAAAATGCTCAGGGCAGGGGCTGTGCATGTGTGCAATTATTTTTGAAAGCGATGTTCCTTTTGACAACTGGAATAACACACTACATGATGTACATTCCTCTTTGTAAAGACTGATGATGTCAGCACCCTATAAGTACAGCAGGAGAAAGGAAATCACCTAGTAATGCGAATAGTGCGCTGCGCTAATGCATTTCTCTCAAGTGTCATCACATAGTTAGGTGAATAGTGAGCGGCGCTAATGCGTTTCTCTCAAGTGTCATAACATAGTTAGGTAGGGGGTTGAATCCTGCAAATACTCACTGTGTGTATTGTTGGGGAGAGCATGTGTGCAGCTATCTTTGAAGTAGATGTCCCTTTTGACAACTGGAATAACACACTACATGATGTACATTCCCCTTTGTAAAGACTGATGATGTCAGCACCCTATAAGTACAGCAGGAGAAAAGAAACCACCCAGTAATGCAAATAATGCGCTGCGCTAATGCATCTCTTTCAAGTGTCAAAACATAGTTAGGTAGGGGTTTAAATCTTGCAAATGCTCAGTGTGCATTGGGGGTGTGCATGTGTGCAATTCTTTTTGAAATCAATGTCTCTTTTGACAACTGGAATAACACACTACATGATGTACATTCCTCTTTGTAAAGACTGATGATGTCAGCACCCTATAAGTATAGCAGGAGAAAGAAAACCACCCACAAATGCAAACAGCGCGCTGCACTAATGCTTTTCTCTGAAATATCATAACATAATTAGGTATGGGTTTGAATCCTGCAAATGCTCAGTGTGTATTGGGGGGGCAGGGGGTGTTTATGTGTGCAATTCTCTTTGAAATAGATGTCCCTTTTGACAACTGGAATAACACACTACATGATGTACATTCCTCTTTGTAGACTGATGATGTCAGCACCCTATAAGTACAGCATGAGAAGGAAAACCACTCAGTAATGCAAACAGCGTGCTGTACTAATGCGTCTCTTTCAAGTGACATAACATAGGTAGTTAGGGGTTTGAATCCTACAAAAGCCATGTGTGTGTTTGTCACACAGTTTGTCAATGTCTAGTGGGTTTTGCTTTTATTATTGTATGACATATAATTATAACAGTAAGTTCAATGCACACATCAGGTATGTGTGTGCCACATACAGATATGTACCTGTGACCTTCAATTGTTTCTATGTGTGAAGCCCGCCTCATATGAATACAGTTGTTACCTGTGCCAGCATGTCCTGCAGATTCCCAGACTGTACGCCATACATGTATGTTGTTGACAATGCAGGGTACTGCAGTGATCTGTGTCCTAGGCCAACTGGGTGACACACACTCATGAAAGCTGTGATATATTAATGTGGGTGAGAGTTCATGTCTGGAGTGTATGTTACACATGTGATAACACAGCAAAGTCTGTGAGTAATGGACATCCAGTGTAGGTGTATGGCAACTGTTGCTGATATGCATAGACACCTTCTTGCTTAGGCGATACACCAAGGGACTGCACAATACCTTTGTAAATGTGAATATCACAGGATAGACAAGAAAACACTTGTCCATATGTACACACCATTACCCGTTCTACATGATGGGTGCTGCCACCTACATGGTACTACTGGAATACTATGTTAAGTACATGCTGATGACAAAGTTACAGTTGCATTACAGTAATACAGCATGGCTTGGACAACAGGTTTCTATCTGTATGATACCCTTCTGGTGGTCATGTGTGTCATGTGCAGACTGCATTGTAGGCCACTGTATACATTTCCAGTCATGGATGAACATATCGCTAGTGTGTTGGCATGTACGTGAGACTGCTATATGCCAAACAGTATTCTTCCCAGGGATATGTGGGGCTCAGTAAGAATGGCTACTGGTATAGTGTAGTACTACAGGGATATCACTGACACTGGGTTTCCTACATCTGTGTATCAGTTGAGGATACATCATGTAATAGGTTCATAGGTTCATACTAGGCTATCTGCCCTAGGGCAGTTATAAGCCTAGTCAGACTGTATTTGTCTTTCGCCACCCATTTTAAATGTATTTTCATATGGCCTTTTTCCAGGTTAGTATACTCAGCCTCTGTGTAACAGTGACACAGAAGTGAAACCCAGGGTAAACCTACAATCTCCCATCCACTCAGCAACAGTCCTCTTGCAGAGAGTCATTAAGGGACTCTCCCTAACCTGGACTGTGATTTTATTCCAGAGTGAAGGGAGCCTCTGGGTTATGAATCTGTCCCTCCAGCATGTCCTATTTATGTAAGTGCTGAGGTGCAAGTGTCACGAGCGCATAGCTCCACGGAAATTGGATTTTCTGAGGTGCAGTATGTCCATTAATTCCAGGTTGGACATGGTTCTATATGTCAGGCATCGGTTGGAGCCCTTTGATCCCCTTGGTGAGGTACTTTTGTGGACTTTCCAGTTGCTGCAGGACAGGTCTCTGGTTAGGTACACCACAAAAGGGGCATTGTACTCAATTATGGGCCTGATGAGGGATGACTGAAGAGGCACGATGACCTCCCGTGATCTAGCTGTGAATCCCTTCATGATTAGGTATAAACTGTCTGTGTAACCACTACAACCATGTGGTTGTCAAATGAGAGTTTGCTATCAACTCGGGTCCCCAGGTCCCTAATCATGTGTACAGTACTTAATGGCTTACCACCTATGTGTTAATTTGTGGGCACTTTGTTCTTGCCAAAGGGGATGACTACACACGTTTTGGCATTTAGCTTGAGGCCATGGCTCTGGCACCAGTTGTACGTTTCTATGAGGCCCTTTTGTAGGATGCTTCTGTTGGCTGGTGAGTTGATTATGGAGCCCAGTTTGCAGTCATCTGTGAACCTGCTCAGCCACAGTCCATTTCTGTTGGCCTGTACCTCTGAGAAATATATACCAAACAAGAGAGGTCCCAGGACTGAACTCTGTGGGATGCCACTTGTAACTGGTTTGGAGTGTGACATGGCTCCAGCAATTCTGACCATGTGTGTTCTGTCCATGAGCCAGTTTGCAATCCATCTAGTGACATAGGGGTTTATAGTTATGCTGGTGAGTGTCTCTATAATGCCCGAGTGGGGTATTGTATCGAAGGCTTTTGCGAGGTCCAGGTAGGCTGTGTTGAACACCTTCCCCTCGTCACTGGCCTTGGTGACTGTTTCAAAGACATCGACCAGGTTTAAGAGGCAGGATCTGCCCTCAACAAAGCCAAACTGGGTAGGATCCAGTGTCTGTAGGTCCCCAATAGCTTTATTTATGAGGTCTATGATGATCCTTTCCATAGCTTTGCAGACCAAGCTAGTCAGGCGTATGGGGTGATAGTTTCCAGGATCCGTTGAGGCACCACCTTTGTGGAGAGGGATCACTGTTGCTGTACGCCACTCCTTGGGTACATATCCTGTAGTAAGGCTGGGATTGAACAGTAGTTTTATGTTTGTGTTTAGTTCTTCTTGGAGTTCATGTAGAATTCAGCCTGGGACACCATCTGCTCCCATTGATGCTGTGTTTTTGCTTTGGAGAGGGCAACTGAGCATCTCAGATGTCAGGGGGGCATCACTCTGCTGGGATATATATTTGCCCTTGTGGTGGGGAGGGGGGTGAGATGTTTGTGCTGAACCTGTCAGCAATGATGTTGGCAATGTATGTGGCTTAGGTGTATTCCTTGTCATTTAGGACAACTTCTGAGTATATCTGGTAATTCCCACCCAGATTCCTAACATAAGTAAAGAAAGCCTTGTGATTATCCTTAGTGTCTTGTGCAATATTTCTCTTGAAGCTGGCCTTAGACGATTTTATGAGTGCCTGTAATGTTTTCAAAATACTGATCAGAGATGCCTTTCCTTTCTGGGATATTGCTCGATCATGTAGTAGCTTCCTCCTTCTATTGTTTTCTGTTATGTGGCTAGGGTCCACCAGAAAGGACGCCTGTCTTTGGAGGATTGGGTCAAGATTATATTTGGAATTGCAGGATCTGTGCATTCCTGAAGGTGTTCATAGAATGTATTTATAAAGGATTCAGCAGTGTGGGCCGTATTTTCCACAGACCCAGGGGCTTTGAAGGATTCCACCTCTGTCTCGGTTTTGAGGTGTGTGGAATTTGCTTTAGACAACTTTTTCATTGTGGTTTCTGGGCAGGGGCTGGGGTTGGTATGTGAATATACAGTGAGATTACTCTATGGTATGATCTTACCAGTGAGGGATACACTTCTGGTGATGATCAGGTGCAGTATGTTCTCCCCTGTTGTGGGAGTGGTAACAAGTTGTTCCATAGCATTTGAGTTTATGAATTCTAGGAACCTTTGGCCTAGGGTGTTGGAGCTACAGTAATGCTCCCAGTCTATGTGTGGGTAGATGAAGTTGCCCAATATAATGTTGTTTGGAGACACCTTCATATTTACATGTGTTCATAAGTAGGCCAAGTGGGTTACCTGGGTTTAGAAGGGTGGTCTGCAGCAGGCTATGAACTGGAAGGCAGTTTTACCCACTGTTAGTTGCACGTGGATAGTCTGTGATGCTTCATGCTGTGGCACCAACCTGGGGTGTGAGTATCCTTGACATTTATTGATACTCACCCTCCTTTCATAGTTAGTTCCATGTTTTGGGACTGTAAAGCATGGTATGAGGTGTAACCTGGTAGTGCTAGGGTGCTCTTGGGAGCCTTGAACCAGGTTTCTGTTACTGCACAGATATCAACATTCTCCATGCTGAGTAGAGTTTGAACAGCATGCATCTTGCAGTTTAGATGTCTGGCATTGAGTACCATTACTTCCAGTTTCT
Source organism: Protopterus annectens (assembly GCF_019279795.1). Classification (NCBI taxonomy): domain Eukaryota; kingdom Metazoa; phylum Chordata; order Ceratodontiformes; family Protopteridae; genus Protopterus; species Protopterus annectens. The sequence continues at coordinate 44,322,223 of NC_056740.1, read as the reverse complement.
TATCCCCTGAGATACCTTGGTAGGTGGGTTTGTATTTTCAGCCTTACCACCAGAATGCAAACATGTGCAGACATTACACTTTTGGAATTAACACTGGTGTATAAAAACACTACAATGACAATCATACTGTTAATGCATCAGGCATGCTGGGATATACCCACATTGATATAATTACACTGTACTGTAAACAACATGATAATATTACTACAGTGCTATGTAGTCTCCCTGTGCATCAGCACCATGCTATCCTGTTCCTGCATCAATGTTACAGATTGCAGGAGGTGGCACAGTTTCATCATATGCACAGGGTGTGTACTTGGTATGCCAGAGTCTGCCATTGACACATCCAATCAACATGCATGTGTGTGTGTTAGTGAGGGACAACAGTACAAAATGGGGCAATGTTGATGCGGTGTGTGTGTGTGTGTGTATGTGTTAGCCCTAGGTGTTAGCTTTATGCATGTGTGTATGCATGCACACAGTTCCACCACATGGCTGCCATATACGGGTGTTTGTGGACAACCACAGATTGTACTTGCCAGGTAATACAGATCACTGTCTCTGGCCACGGACACAGTACCTGTGCCTGGCAGGGGTGCTACGGACAGTATCAGGCACTAAGCCAGACTGGGTACTGTCATCAGAAGCAGTTGGTTGATGACTGGACACATGTCCCTGCTGGGACTGTCCAGAGCCACGTGCACATGGTCTTCTAGGACGGTCTGGTGACAGCACAGACCCAGCATTGCTGGGGCTGGTACTGGCACTATGGGAGCAGCTGCGGGTTTGTTGTCATCCGCGATGACTGCCAGCTGATGATGTTGCTGGCATACGTCCACATCGACGCCTCAACCGTCTTGCATTGCCCTGGCTCATGGACATGTAGTTGTGGAACAGATCTAATGTGTCCCCCCAATGTCTGTCAATGACCTCGCCGACACTACGGATGGCAGCCGCAACGTCATGCATAGTGTCATTCATAGCAGTGCGATGTGCTCTAAGCTCCCTCAGACCCTGTCTGGTGTACCGTTCCATACGTGCCTGTGCCTGCATTACAGCCCGGAACATAGCTGAGGTTGAAAGACCTCTGTGGGCACGTCTGACAGGGGCAGTACGACCATGGATGCTCCCATGAGAACCCCTGGACATCTGCCTGTGTGGTACCATGTCAGGACTCTGGCCATGGCTGCTGTGACAGGATGCATGTGCCACTGATACCACATTACCCTGGTCAATGCCCACTGTATGCTGTCCCTCACCTATGGACATTGGTGACAATGGATGTATCGGCAGGATGACTGTGCGCATTGATGGGGTTGACTGCTATGTACTGTCGATTGTCTGACCAACAACAGACCCTGTCACACCTCCCTGTGCCATTACACTTGTATCATCATTATCACTATCCCAAGCAGTGGCTTCAGGTTCCCTGCTGCACGGCAACAGAGCAACACCAGAACCTGTGAGAGGAAGACAGGAAACACAGTTTACAAAGTGTACACAATGTTACCACAGATGCACACAGGCACATGCACACATGCACACATGCACACATGCACACGGGCACACATGCACACATGCACACATGCACACGGGCACACATGCACACGGGCACATGCACACATGCACACGGGCACATGCACACATGCACACGGACACATGCACACGGGCACACATGCACACATGCACATGGGCACATGCACACATGCACACATGCACATGCACACATGCACACTGCTCAGTACAGCAGATACAAACGCACACACACCTGCAATTCAACACATACACAATGCTGTTTGAGGGTATTATAAGTATTAATATTATTATTAGTATTAATAGTATTGTTATTACACACTCACCAGCATGGACTGGCTGCCTTGCTGTTACTCCAGAGGGACCTGCACAAATAAGAGAGTTATTGTCAGTGGCCACAACTGTGCCATTGATACTGTGAGTATGATACAGTACAGTAGTACAACAGTTGGCTTTCACAGGTGTACTGATGATATTCAGAATATCAATTTTGCACAAGAATAGGCAGGATAACAGCTACACACACAGTACACATCTCACACATGCATGAGCTACCAGTGCAGAGAACAGTCAACTACAGTTATGGCATGTTACCTGCACACTCCATGTCCACATGCTGGGTGGCTCCAGCCTCCATCATGACACATGTCTGTGGATGTTGTTGTTGTTGGCCTGGAGCCACAACACTTAGGAGGAGCTCCTCCACTCTGGTGAGGGGGGGGTGGATAGGTACCCCACCACCTGTGGCAGGCTGTTGTCTGTGGATATCAGATGCACGCTGATGGACATTTCTAATTAAATCACTGCAGTGATGGCGTATCTGCTCATATGTCCGGTTATGCATGCCTATGTCATTTACCCGACGGACAAGGTCTTGTCACAGTGCAGCCCTCTCCTGCTGGTTCTGGCTGGTCCTGGAAAACAGTGTGGAAAAATCCCGCACCAGGCTCCAGTGTATCTCCTCATCCTCTGCAGCTGAATAACAGGGGTTGTGCTGATGCACCATCACCCTGAAAGGAAAAGAAAAATATGTGAGCAAGTAATATGGCACACATAATATTCTACTGTACTGATATCACTGAACTGACATATATAGCATCTGTCTGTCTATCAGGGGATACACATGTAAATTAACACATATCAGTGCTCAGCCAACAACTGTGTGACAGTGCCTGGCACACTCCATACAACAAACTAGTACACGCCAGCACTCGGCACACTGTTTGAGGTACAATGCACAACCTCACACTGGAGGTATGTATCAAGCTAATGGATGGAGAATATTGTCATCCCATGCAATGCATGCAATGCACATTTACAGTTTCACTGGTAATCCACCCTAGTCTTTGCTGCCATACCCCCCCCTACACCGCAGTCGTACACTGTGAACTACAACACAATATATGGCAATGTAGTATGTTTGTATCCCAATAACTGACACATCCTTCTCTGGACTCACACCGAGGACACACACTACCATGACAGACACAAAGTCATGCTGAGCAATGATACCTTTACAGACCTTGCACACAGTCAGTGTCACACTCATTCTACCTCACATAGTTGGTATTGCAATACATACATGTGTGTGTGCATTGTCATAGGTAGGTTCTATGCTATTAGCCCTGGGCCTACGGCAGCATAGCCTTATGCTACCCTGCCCCTTGGGACACATGTAATGTGATTGTACTTGCTCCAGTCAAACAGTTACACAGAGGTGACTCATACGGCATATTACCTATCTCCATAACATTCATCAGGGGTATGTCTGACATCTACTAATAAGGAGCCTTGCTTGTTAATACTGGGTGGTTTAGTCCAGGGTATGGCTTATTTGTGGATAGGAACCTGTACCTCCAGCATGTGCTCTTTACTGCAGTGACAAGGATGAGGGCCATATGTCATTTAGGCTGGACAGATTGTGAGCTGTTACCATGGTGGTTGGATAATTGGTATGGGTGTGACATAACTCTGTATATCCAGCAGTGGTAACCTCTGTGTAGGTGGTATGAAAGGCACTCTATCTGTGGTTTTGTCAGTCACTCTGCATAGGGAATGTGTTTGAGGGCATTATCACTCTTTGTTAGGTATGTCTGTGGCCTTTTCCCTTGCTGTAGTTGTCATGGGAGGTACATACCGTGTAGGACATTGTGAGGTGTAAAGGGGTACACTGACCTACGTTTCCCTAGCTGACACACCATTTGTGATGACACATACCATGTACAGGGATTACAAGACTAGTGTGCTACTGTGAATATCAAAGGGGAGGCTACTGTACACTTGTTTCCCATGTTCCCTTCTGACACCTCCTGTAGTAGGCAGGCAACCACCTATGTGGCAGTTAGTGGTTAAAGTGTTTTGGAATGGGGTATGGTACTCCAGTATCCACACTGGTGTTCAGTCCATGCTTTCGTCACCACGCACCTGTTGCAGTACATCTGCCCCCATGTGCTTCTCTCACTCTATATATATATATATATATATATATATATATATATATATATATATATATATATAAATATATATATATATATATATATATATATAGATAGATATATTCATATACATACATATCTATAGACATTCATATCTGTCTGTATATGTGTATGTATCTATATATATGTCTATATATGTATGTGTCTATTACATGTATATGTATAAACGTATTCTATCTATCTATCTATATATGTCTATTTATACATACCTCTCTATCTATGTACATATAAATATATATATATATATATATATATATATATATATATATATATATATATATATATATATATATATATACATACACATACTAACATACTTCTAATCATCCATTGCTGTACAACCTACATTGTGCATTGTACTACAACCTACATTGATATGTGCACATAGCAACCTTCAACTACATATGTATGTCCAGCCTTCACTAACAGTTGCAGTATGTCCTTGCCCTATGCACATCTTCATATACATACAGATACAGACTGCTAACACATATGGAGGGTTCACAGTATGTAGATTATTAGATTATGTAGTTTACATTACCTTTGTTTCTGACAGCTTTTTTGGATGGCTGGCTTGCTGGCTAGCTTGCTGGCTGGCTGGCTTGATGGCTTGATGGCTTGTTTTTTTTTTTGGTCTCCCTCTTTCTCTGTCTCTCTCTCTCTCCCTCCAGTGGCTGCAATGATATTATTGCATGTGTGGAATGGCAGTACAGGCTGCTTTTGTAGGTATCTGCACATGTGCATGTGATGGCCTCTGCACCAATTGTTGGCCAGCATTTACTAATTGCATGCAGCCTGCTGTGTGGTAATTGCAGTTCTCACTGTGATTTCAGGACAGTGCTATAAAATGTTAGGTTAGGTAGGCGTAGGCCTTTCAGTTTAGCAAGGTGGGGACCATGCTGGTTTGCTGTGGACACTGTTGTGTCAGTCAAAAGGTTGGTATCTCTCTCATATCTAAGGCTAGCCACTGAAATGCATGTTGTACTGAAACCTGACTTTTGCTTCTTGCAGTTCATTCTTCTCAGTGTGTATGTTAACTCACACCTAATAATGCTAACACTGTTTACATGGGAGTATGTACTTTCCTGTGGGACTCGTGGATTAACTGGTATACAACAGTAGCTTTTGCAATGTGTTGCTATGGCTTCACTATTTTGCCTTTACATTCACTCCTTGAAGGCCTGATATTTGTCTTTACTGGAATGTGTTGCTATGGCTTTCCTATTTTCCATTTACATTCACTCCTTGTAATGCATGATATATTTCTTTCAGCAGCAATTTCTTATATGTTTGGTGTGGTTTGGTGACACTGCATGCAGTTTGGTGAGGCCAAGGTCTGGGGTTTGACACTTACAAGGGTATCTTATTTTGCTGCTGAGCAGCAGTAGGGCCTTATGCTTTGTACTAACAGTTATGAATATCAGGCACATGCAGTGCTTGTAAACTGCTATACTGTCCTTAGTTTGTTAGATGGCTACATCCTTTGATATTTCTGGGTTGTACTCCTACATGAGGGTGTGCTTGTGGAAGCAATTCTACAGTTATTTGCAGAGTGTGTAACAGCAGACAGGCTGATATGCTTGTGTGTTTCTGACACTTGCAGGCCTCAGATATTCTCGGGTATATATTTGAGCAGCCTCAGGGAATGGTACATATCAGTGGGATACACCCATGATATATTTCAGATATTCTGCAGTTGTGACTGTGGGGTATTTTCAGCATATGTATTACTACACCATTTCTGACATGCAAGTAGTGTGTACTCTAACTTATTGACGGTCACCATTATGTGGGATTCCCCACCTTTCTGCCTACTGTTAGTACATTTTGCAGGGGGTCAGTGGGGCACAGGTAACATTTTATGACAAATGAACGACATCCCTGTAAATCAGTCACAGTTGGGATGTCTGGCCTCATACCTATTCAAATATGGTGGTGTTTATCCTGCTCTGTGTTTTGTAAGGTGCTACTGTAACATTATTACCTACTAGCATGGCTGTTTCTCTTATCACACTCATGTAATGCAATTCCACAAGAACTGCCAGTAAAGTTACAGGAAACAAGCTTTGTGTAATGGCCTTCCTATATTCCCTTTACACTCAGTCCTTCTATGTCATGATATATTGCTTTCAGCACCAAGTTCTTGTATATCAGTTATGGCTTAGTGGTAAGTCATGCAGACTAGTGTTTCCAAGGTCCTGTGTTTGAGCCTGACAGGGGAATTTTATTTTGCTGATGAGCAGACTACAGGCCTTGTCATACAGAGTGACTAAGGCACTTTTAAGCAGTTGTAAGAAGGTTTGTGCTGGTTTGCGCGATGCTCACGCATGCGCACAGTTGCTTAGCTACGCACACACTCGCTTAGCTAAGCGCACACAAGCGCATACCCGCTGACTACTGCTTAAAAGTGCTTACTCTCGCTAACACCCGTGCTAATTTCTTTTAAAGAAAAGAAAATTGGGAGATAGGAAAGTGGTGAAAAAGGGGGCACAAAGAGGGTAGGACAGTAGGAAAACAAGCTCGGGATTTGCAGGAAGGATGTAGGGAAGGCCCATAGCTGCCCATTTCTTTATCAGCATCAGCTGTGCATATGTGTGTAATTTGGTGTGAAATTTGAAACCTTCCACCCCTGAGAGAGGGGTGAGGACAACAAAATATGTTTTACAGCCAATTTTAATTTTTAGTTGACATGTCCATCAGACATGTCTGCAAAATGGGCAGCTATGTATGGGGCGTAATTTTTTTGTGGGAACAGAGTGCCCTTTTTTTTTTTTTCAGGTGAGAGTGGAATGAGAGGTACAGGAAGTAGGTATATCTGGGGAGGTAGGTTGGGGAGGTTAACAGACAAGACAAACAAGACGCATACAGGGGCAGAGTATGACACATGTGTGTTGGGTACACAATTGACGGGGATGTATGTTTGGATATCGCGAGCCCATGAGCCCACAGATGGCAACAGTGGAACTGAGATCCCCACCCATGGGCAGTAACCACTGCACTTTCACTGCCCAGGACGGGGCTGTGCTGGGGGCTGTATAGGATGGGCAGGCACACCCATGAGTTGTGCCACCCTCGCCTTAATCTGGTGTAGGGGTTCAAGCACAGAATGCCTGATCTCGCTACTCACCACAGACCGGACACTTTGGAGGGTGAGTGGACGTTCTCCTCTGGCCACGCTTGCAGAGGGAGGGCGAGCCCCATCCCCTGCAGCGCTTCCACCCGAAGGTGGCATAAAGCCACCGGAGGAGGTTCCGGCCTGGGCACTGGTGCCAGGTGCACTCACCAGCTGAGGTGGGAGAGGTGGGTCCGCTGGAACCCGCCTTCCCTGTTGTCCTATGTTTAGCAGTATTATATGGCATTTTGGGTTAGTAACATGCAACACCATTCAACATTAGTTGTAACAGCATGTATAAGTATTCTCATTAACCAAACACCCATGAATTCCAAACATTGGACAGCAAGCATAACTCATGCATATTTAGAACAACAGTACACAATCCAACAGCATGCACGGTTGATTGATGGCAACAGGCCATCAGGTTTGGATATGTGAACAGGGCACATGCATCAACGTACATGCAGATATGTATGAATCAACAAGACAAATGTCCATGGGAATTAATTGTGTATACACATACCCAGTTTGGTGTGGAATGGCATCATTTGTGAAAATGGGGTAGGGTGAAGAAATATTACATTAACAACTTAAACTACCTATACATATGCTGCACATTCCTAGTAGCTGCAGATATATATATATATATATATATATCCCCTACATGTCTTTGTACAGTTTCCTATATGTAACCTTAGGAATGTTGGTGATGGGAATGTTACTGCTACATTAATATACATTCCATTTTTATTCATACATGTTCATATCTGGCTGTGTTCAGGTACAGCATCCTGCTACATTTGATTTATATGGCTCTAGACAACTGTGGATGTTCAGTATTTCATACAACCATACTATCTCCATATTGCAAGGGTACAGCACCATATCCAAATTGTGGGACAGACACATTCCAGGTTCAGTACTTTATTACACCCATTTCACTCTTTGGTTGTGGCTGTCTCATTCATTTCATTATGTACTGACTGCAGTATAACTTTATTCCAGACTTATTACAGCTTTCTTGGTCGATTCATACCCTCTTTCTCACACTCTCACTTGTTTTATTTTTACAATTCAAGATGGTACTTAATTCTAGGTGTTATTAACATTTCTTACTTGGTTACAACAATCCTTTCCAACAGACTCACTTATTTCATATGGCAGATTTTAAAAGGGGATGTATTTGACACACGTCTATCCTTTGTAGATTGATTACCAGTCATTTTGAGGGTGAAGCAATTATCTGATATTATAATACAGGTGGAAACTCTATTTCAGACTTGTTTAATGTTTATTTCTGGATTGCAGACTGCATCACTTATCTAATCTTACAGTACTAGCAGAATCTTTCTTCTAGGCTTATTTGAACTTTATTAATATGTAACAACACTGAACTCCTTTACAAGCTGTCTCACTTATATTCAATAACAATTCCAGCAAAATAATTACTAACCTGCCTGGTGGCGCAACCTCTGCAGCCTATCAGCATAGGCTTGCTGATTCATGGAACGGACACCTGCAGCTGTAATATAAATGAAGTAATATTGGAACATACATCTCCATAATATAGGCTAGGATAATTTCTTACATACTTAATTACATGGATACTTACTCAGTAGAGGGGCATTGGGCATTTGCCAGGCCTCCTGTATCCAATGGTTCAGTTGGTCATGCTTATGTCTCTTCAGGTCCGCATGGTGGTGACGGACCTGTTCACCAGTCCTTGGTATGCCTGTGGCACTGGTGAGATCATGTGCCAACCGGTTTCACACCTCTGCCTTGTATGCACCCCAGGGAACCTGCCCCTGCATGAGTTGAGCCTCATGATCATGGACTAGGAGCCAAACCATATATTTGGACTCCTCAACACCCCACCCCTATGCTCTAAATCAACTTCCCTCTCCTGCACCTGCCATCCTGACTGCAAATGGGTACCACAATCAGTTATGCTGTGTATTCCCACCTATGGGGCTTATATATGGCCGTTTTCCAGCACTTATCTGTGATTGGCCATTTTGGATATTTATCAGCTTAAGAAAACCTGCTTTGTCATGCTTCTATTTCCATTCATTCCTATATATATGCTAATACTGCATCTCTCAGTACAGCTGTCATGGCTTAGTGGTTCAGTACTTTGCCTATGGTGCACAGTATCCTGGGCATTGCTTTTTTTTGTTTTTACTACTGTCTAGACAGGGTAGGAGGTGTGTCTGTGTAAAGGCAATTTTGATGCAGCTTGCTCGATGTTGCCCGCCGGTAAGCCGGTTGGCGCACTGCGCAGCTCCGTGCAAACGGCTTATGCTGGGTAACTCATTATTTGGCTATGAGCACGCATATTACGTTGTGAGAAGTGTTGCTCAGCTATGGGCACTCATTTTAAGCATGTTAAAGCAGTGCTCATCTCCGGGCACTCATATTGCACCTGTTAAACCACTGCTCAACTGCGGGCAGTCATATTATGCTTGTTAGACCACTGCTCACCTATGGGCACTCATATTCAGATTTGTAAAGCCTTGCTCAGCTATGGGCACTTATACAATTTTTTTATATTTTCTTGTGTTGGATTTCTTCAAAATACATGGCCCATTTCATTACATTTTACTTAAATTATAGTTATATATATATACATATATGCCAGGGGATTGTTTCATGCTTATTTAAATAAAAATAGAAAATGATGTTGTGGAGGCTCGAACCATGACTACCTCCTCTTTGGCCAATGTCTCTACCGCTACGCTATTACTACTTGGCTTAATTTGCATATTTTGATCTTATATGCTTTTCAGTGACTACTAACTGTGACTGAGCGGAGATCATATCCGCGCAAATGAGCGCAACTATGGGCAAACATTTTGGAAATTATAAAAAAAAAATTAAACTGCTATTTTTACGTTTTACATTATAGTTGAGTTTATAGTCTGTGGAGGCATGTGCGGTGCTGTGTTCCTTGACATTTCAGCGGACTCGCTCGTGGGAGTTTACTTTCAGGACTCTGACTCTTCTGGGGGCATGTCCCTTTGCAGAACTCGGCATTCAGACACGCCCCCTACTGTCCTACACGGACCGTGTTAGCCTAGGGTGTGATTCAGCATGCCCTCATGAATATGCATGGCATGCTGACATCATACCATTAGACTGCAGCCTCCGTGTAAGACATATTAACTCTTACACTGAGGTTTCGTGAATCCTGCCCATGGTGTGAGTATAATGTCCCATCACCGGCCATAGTCCATCCTCTCATTAGTTTTTGTACCAAATCAGTGAGGGTATCAGAATGTTCTTCATACATACATTGAATATCCCCTGGAACCCTTTTGACTTGTTCTAAAAAGCAATGTATTAGCTGTTTTTGTATTTCTCTTTTTCCCGTGTCTCTGTATGTTTTTTGATATATGATATGAAAGGCAAGCCTAAAATGTTCACTTTGTTCCATTAATTTATCTGTAATAGTAATTTTAAAATTATCTAATAATTTGGCTGTGAGAGGCTGCCCTTATGTAAATGCCATTAAAACGGTTGTCATACGTCCTATTTTAGTATTTAACTGACAATCATCTTGTTTTAATTGAATGAAAGTTTTAAAACATTTGGGAATGAAAATCCAGAAACATCTAAGTAATGCATCTGTCCAAATACCAGATCCTGCTGTATATGCCACCCATTCTTCAAATGCAAGCATGTTATAAAATATTCCTTTTTTATCATTCCACTGTGGTAAACTCTGTAATAATCTAGACTGTGCATATACTTATGTAGTAGTTCCCTGTCCTTGTTCTATAATTTGGACTGGTTTTGTGTTTTTTAACTCTTCCTTAAGCTGGGATATCAAAATAGTATTTTGGAGGTTAGTCTCTGTTAATTCATCTAATTCTTCTTCCTTTTCTTTCAGATACTGTTTAAGGTCTGTCATTTCTGCCTGTAATTGTTTAAGGGAGGTATAATACCTGTTATTAGATTCCTCTGTTGACTGCAGGGCTCCTATGCACTTTTGACAGAGATCTTGGATGTCATTTCTGAACATTTTAAACTCTCTTAGGTTTTCTTTTAAAAATTTATTAAATTCTTCTGTCACTGTATCATAAGCTTTGTTTCTGTTCTCATCTGTATGTGTAGCCGTGGCATCATTCCATGCTTGTACATAATTTTTAAAGGGAGTTACAAGATCTACAGGGGACTTTGTCAATAACAGATCTGACTGCTGTAATTCAGAGATTAATATACTGACAGGACATAACTGCTTCTTTACATCTGGGTATAATGAAAACTCTTTAGCCTTAGTTAATTCTGTATCATGAACAGATCTGTCTTCACAGTCAAATTTTTTAGCAATATCATGCAATACCTTTTTATGGCATAATACACAGAATGCAGTTTCTCTTGAATCACACAATAAACATTTACTATGATATACTTCATTTTTTGTTGCAAATACCAATCAAATGTTACAATCCACTTACATAATGCATGTATGTCAACCTGCCCTAATAAGGTTTTGCACTTACTAATGTGTTGTGTATACCAAAATTGCAGTTAACTCCATATTTTATCTGGTTTTTCTGTTACATTAAGAGTAAAACGTGACTTACATTTGCTGGAATTCTGTCTAATAGCATCCATACTAAAAATGTGACACAGAAAAAAGTCTTACCAGTGAGCAAGAAAACAGGTGATCAGGCTGTTATTGCAAATGGCTGGAAATCTTTCAAAGTCACTCGAGAAGCTGGTGAAGCACAACAGGCAGCGGACTGCTGGGCAAGGTAGATATCCACCTTTTTCTGGAGAATTTATGGCACTGAGACTTTCCTGCACTGCAGGCTCAATCTGGTGTGGGAAGAAATAGCCAGGGAATTGTTATGGCTAGGCTTGTATAGGCCCTAAGGCTGATAGCCTAGTACCAACCTATGAACCTATGAACCTATGGATTCAGATGTCTGAAAAACTTTACTGCTGCAAGCTGCATAAACTGGAGTACCTCTGTTTAGGATTTACACATACGTACAAATGTTAGTTACTGCAATTTGATTGAAGTGACCCTTTGCAGGGCTTACCCTTCCCTCTGTGTTCGAATGCAGGCTAGCTTGCCATTGTAAAGTTGATTTTTGTTATCATATTTTCTATGGTGCTGCTTACTGTGATAGATTTGAAGTCTTCTTAAGACACTCAATCTTGCTGGCTGGATTCTGATGAAATCAAAGTCTGGTTATAGTTGCATTCACAGTATGTTGCATGCAGAAACTTACAACATATACACTGATGAAAGAGTACACTTTGAAGCATCAACTTAGAGCAGTAACAAATAACTTTTTATAATAAACCACATGGACTAATGTTGCAGCTTCAAGTACTGTTCCACTTTACTTCTCATATAGTACAGATGATGTGAGAGATATAACATTTACCTCGGGACAATTGTGCCCCTACCAATACCCCTAACATAACTGGATTTAATACAGACTTTATATATATTTTTAGTTAAACACACACCCTCTTGGTTTTGGAAAGATACTGCCTTGACGCAAATGCTGACACATCTGTTCTTGTGCAAATGCTGATAAGTGCAGAAAAGCATATTTTTAAGGAAATGCCTTGTGGATAAACTTTCCTAGAAAAACATATTTTTAAACTTTCTTAGAAAAGCATATTTTTCAGGGAAATGCCTTGTGGATAAACACATGTCCTGTTGTCCATTCTTTAAAGAAAGCAGATTAGGGTTTTTTTTTACACTCTTGCCAAGTCTGTAAGAAGTCAGCTTTCTTGATGCATGTGTAATACACTCATAAGCAAGTTCCTTATTTTTTTAACCCACAATTATTTAGTATGGATGCTAATCACATATTGCTAAACTCTATTTCTACATTTAAGCAAGCTTGATCTTATTCCTTATTTATGTTGCATATTTGTAGCAAAGTTACTTTCAACCTTAGTATATTGTTGAGCACACTCTAACAGGCAGTATCCGGAATCCCAAGGGCGACAGGTACAGGCCATCTCTGGCAGAGCATTGTGGTCTGTCGATCATGTCATCCCAGGCAGACAGATACTGGAGGATCCCCTTAGAATGACACCAGAAGCTTAGCCAATTGTTGAAGTCAATCATTTTGTCCTTGTACTATGATATCATTCTGGGTGATGGCAGGATACTACTCAGGGCTAGGGTCATACCTGCCTGGGCTACAAGATCGGAGAGCTTCTCCATGTCTCTTTTTATGTAGTCCAGGGAAGTACATCTCAGTTCATTCACACCAACACTGGCAATGACAGAGTCATATTTGTACTTATGGAGTGACCTGACTGTGTGCGTTATGTGGCAGATCTTGGCACCTGACAGGCAGCTGACAGTAACTTTCTCCTTGTTTAGCCTGGTGAGTGGAACATCAGTGTGCCTGACTATAGAGTCACCTATGCTAGAGTGTTGGGTATGTTATTATGTCTTATGGGCTGTGGTTCAGTGGCACACTGAGCTTGTGGGCTATGTGTCATTTGGGTTGTGTTGGGGGGTGGAGGTTGCTTGCATTTCTGCTTTGGAGGTCTCTGGTGCTTGAGAAGATTTTTATTGAGATCCTTAGAATATCCTTAGAATTGTTCAGGAAGAAGACTATCAATCACATGATTTTAAAAAGCTTAAGAAATGAAAATGTCAGTAACTTGCTTCATTGTTCTACATATCTGCGCATTCATGCTAAACTAAAATCAGAGGCTGTACAAGCAAAGCATAAATATAAAAAAAAAAATCCACCAAAACTATCTAATTTGGTTTAGTAGTTACGGTAAAGGGAAGATTAGAAAATTATCAGAATTTAGCTAGTATTACATATTTGTGCCAATACAGGACTAAGAAAATAATGCAAGGAATGCAGTGACTTAGAAACAATAATAATAAAGTTATATGTAAATGGTAAAAATGTCAAACACTGGTAAATGAGAATATCTTACTTTTTCTCCCCACAGCTGAGGTGGAGCTTTCCTATATCAGGAGACGCTGGAGTCATGCTTGAAAATGCTGACTGATTCCCGCAGTAAGCCTCAGTAATTCTTTGTTTAATCAATTTCATTAATATATATATATATATATATATATATATATATATATATATATATATATACATACAGAGAGAGAGAGAGAGAGCATGCACATGCGAGAGAGAGAGAGAGAGACACCCACACACATATGGGGCAATAATAAATAGTAAGTAGACACCATAAATTTTCCAGCATTAAGGGTAGGACATGCTTTCCTTAAGGAACAGCAAATCGCCAAAAAGAGAAAACTAGTTGTAAAGGCATGACTGCTCTTGATATTGGCATACAGATTACTAAAATGGGTCATTGTCACAACATCTTATGTAAGATCCCTGTCAAAGATCTCTTTGTATTCTTATTAAAAATAACAAAAAAAGATTTAAGCTGGAATTGCTTGTTTAAACCATGATTTTTTTAAGTTAGAACACGAGATAAGTGTTTTCGCGCTTGTCAGAGCTTCATCAGATCTGATGTAGTATATATCATAACTGATAAATAGTAAGTCATACAGAATTATTTGAAGGAATAGAGTGCAGTCAACACATGACTGCAAGCAAGACAGAGACATGTATAAACTTGAAATTGCAGTACTTCTGTCTTTAACTGATTTTATTACTGAGACATGGTTTAAAGCCACAGAGTGCACACCAACAATGTAAGGTTATAATGCCTTCCACACATTTAGACCAATTACTATGCAGACAGGGACTAAAGGTGGAGGTGTCTTGATTTACATCAAATATAAATATACCTCAAGGGTGGTCAAACAGGACAACGCACTTGAGCTACTCCATGTTCAAATTACCATAGGAAAAATTCAATACCACTTCCTTGCAAGCTATATGTTCCCCTCTATGATCTAAGCAACCCAAACCATGTATTTAAACTTATTGGAAACACTCACCATCCAACCCAATACCATATTCATGGGCAACTTTAATTACCCAACTATTAACTGGGAATCCTATATGGCACCAAACATACATACACAGAGAATCCTGGATTTTGTAAACACAAACTACCTGGACCAGATTGTCAATACACCAAACAGGGGTGCAACCATACTGAATCTGGTCCTTAGTAATATGGAAGAGTGCTGCACACCTCCTAGTGTAATGTCTTCTCTGGTAAGGTCAGACCACAAAATAGTCTCCTATGAAGTAAAAATAAAACCTTGATCCCTAGCTAACACTGGAATATTCAGGAACTACTCTAAAGTTAACGTCTTGCTATTAATGATAACCTGGCAAAATTTCAAACCTCCATAAACCCTGAGAACACTGCTGCCTATGCAGAAATGTTAAGAAACCCTATACAAGCATGTTACCCACCAGGAAGAAGTACAGATCTAACTCAAAAAACAAGCCACCCTGGTGGAATCACAAAATCAATAGGCTATATAACAGAAGGAATAAAATCATGGCAAAAATTAGGTGGTGCAACACCCAGCATGATACAATCACTCTTATCAAACTAAGCAACAACTCAGAGGACAAATAGCATCTACTAAAGTCAAATTTGCAGTAAAATTGGCCTCCTAACCAAGGACGACCACAAGACATTCTTTAGCTATGTCTGCAACCTCAAAGGCAATGCACAATTTTGTGCAGAGCTCATTGTAAGTGGAGCCACCTATACTGAGCCAGAAGATATAGCAAACCTACTGGCTGACAAATTCAGCTCCAACTGTACCCCTCTCACCTCCTCAACCTTCCCTGAGGAAATAACATCAAATATAACTCACCCTGATATCACTAGAGATCAGGTCCTTAATGTACTCTCTAAGGCCAAGAACACTGCAGCAATAGGCCCAGACAATATCCCAGGATGCCTTCTAAATAGCATGAAACATGATCTATCAGGGCCTCTGGAATTGCTATATAACTATAGCCTCAACATAAGTTTCATGCCTCATGAATGGAGAAAAGCAAAAGTCATCCCTCTGCACAAAGGTGGTCCATTTGTAAACCATGGAAACTACAGACCCATATCTCCCTAGTCTTATATGCAAAGCCATGGAAAGAATTATCATGGAAGTGATCAATAATGATATAGTCAACCTCCAGACACTGGACCCAGCCCAGCTTGGTTTCATTAAGGGCAGATCATGCCTTCTCAACCTGGTGGACTTCTTTGAGAAGGTCAACAAAGCAATGGATGAGGGCAAAATGGTTCACACTGCCTACCTTGACCTGGCAAAGGCATTTGAAACAAAACCCCACTGGAGCATTGTTGACAAACTCAACAGGTTATGTATAAACCCATACGTCAGCCAGTGGATAGCAAACTGGCTCACAGACAGGACCCAAGAAGTTAAAAATGGGGAGTCCACCTCTACAAAGTGGCCAATAACAAGTGGAGTCCCTCAGAGCTTAGTCCTTAGACCAATCCTTTTTGGCATTTACTTCTCTGAAGTCAAGGCCAATATCAATGGTCTCTGTCTGACAAAATTTGCAGATGACTGCAAATTAGGAGCTATCGTTGAATCCCAAACCAATGCAAATGTTCTCCAGGAAGGGCTGACACAGACAAACAACTGGTGTCAGAGCCATAGACTAAAACCAAATGCCAAGAAATACATCATAACATCCTTCAGGAAGTCATCCACCCCTGGAAACTATCATTTTGAGAGCACACCCTTTCAAGCTGACCCATTAGTCAGGGACGTGGGGACACACACAGACAGTAATCTAGGCTTTGACCATCATGTGTCTATGGTAGTGAGGAAATCATTTATCCAAGGAAGTCACTGCTCCACTGTTTCGGCATTCATCAGACCTATCATTGAGTACAATACCCCCTTTGGTGTGTACCAAACCAGGCATATCCAACAAATGGAATGTCCACAGAGGTTCCTCACTAAAAGAATACAGGGCATAAGTAAAATGTCCTATGCAGACTGTCTCAAGGTCCTATCACTGTATTCTGTCTCCTACTGGCTGTTGAGGGGAGATCTATGCCTGGCACACAAGGGATTGTCAGACCCCACTCTGATGGACCGCCTGCATATGAGTAAAACAAACAGCACCAGAATTACCTATTCTAAAGACTTAAACCTTGACTGTGATATAAATTGGACCTGCTGGAGAGATAGGTATGTATCCCAGAGACTACACTGTCTCTGGAACAGGCTCCAGATCTATGTGAAGCAAAGTTCCTCCCTAACCCAATTCAAGTGTAACTTGGATAATTGGATGGGGAACAGGATATTCATCCCTGTCTTGGTACCTATGTCTCTAATGGACACAGACAATTGTAAATGGTTCATCTCCCAGGACCCTGCTTATGTGAGGTTTTCAGCAATGTCACCTTGGTCTTGTCAGATTCAGTAATGTGGGAATTTTGTCTTTTTAAGTAGACCCATTACATATATTGATATAGATATATAGATATACATGTGTGTGTGTGTGTGTGTGTGTGTGTGTGTGTGTGTGTGTGTGTCTGTATGTGCATATACTATATATATCGATAGAGAACATGAGATCGGTACACACATGCAGGTCCTAGGAGGTCATTGTTCCATTGTATTTGGTTCTCATCAGACCATGCAACAAGAACAATGCACCCTTCAGCATTATATCTGACCAGGCACTTAAAATTACATTCCGTATTACATTATTGTTCCATTGCATAGAGAAAGAAAAATAAGTATTTTCATTTCTTGATCTGATTTTAAATTTGTTTACTAGTCTTTATCTGCTTTAGCTAAGGCTTTAAGCTTATATTAGTAAATCCAATACATAACTGCATTGCAATTTGCTGAGTAAATGTTCTAAATGTTGGTTTTAAACCCTAGCTTCATTCTTATGTACTGAGTGTATGTCAGGCTTGTTCAGGACTTGTCTTTGCATTAATTCAGTTCTGGGCCAGTCAGCTAAGAGTGAAGGGTATAATAATTCCAAAGCTACTGTTTGCTGTGATCTTTTAAATTATGGTTGCATTGTAATAGTTCCAGAAAGAAAGATAAATGTTTCATTTCTTGATCTGATTTTAATTTCAATTTTAACAGTCTGTATCTGCTTTAGCTAAGGTTTTCAAGCATAGATTAGTAATTCCAGTACATGGTTACATTGCATTTTGATGTTTAAGTGGTCTAATTGTTGGTGTTAAACCCTAGTTTCATTCTTATGTACTAAGTGTATATCGGGCTAGTCCAGGACTTATCTTTGCATTAAGGCACTTGCAGGCCAGTCAGCTCAGATCTAAGGGTCTTAACTGATGTCCTTACATTCACTGCTGCAGTATTCTTAACATATGGGATTCCCTGCCATGGATCCATGACATCCAGGCAGTCTATCAAGACCTACCTTTGCTTTAGGGTACACTGAACATCATCCAACTGCTCCATTTGTCACATAGGGCATAATGGTGACGTTCAGGCATACCATCTACAGAACTTCTTTGCCACCAGTCCGAACATTTATTATTATCATTGGTCTATTTGTCTATGTCCATTTTTCCCCAGCTGTGTGCATTTTTTTGCTTGCTATGGGTGATAACTACACACATTTGTTGAATCCTAGCAAGTTGCAGATAAGCGCCCCATTGGGGGTTTTGTTTATTCTTGCCTTTTTTTGTGCTCTTTGGGGTTAATGTCATTTAGGAAGGGAAAATGCCAGTGTGGGAGACAGCTTCCCCATAAAGACTGCCATAGTAAGTGTCTTTTTTGCCTTGGAGCCTCTCACAACCATACATCTTGTTTGATTTGTCAGGCATTCATCCCAAAAACCCTTTGCACTAAGCTTTCTTCCCTTTCCTTGTATCTTGAGAACCAGCATTGTAAGCTTCTCACTAAAGATACAATGGAAGGAATCTCAGATCCCGAGGGGCAGCCATTAGGGAAGAAGATGGTGAAAAAGTTATGACTGGAATCTTCCACTGTCCAGCTCTGCCTGGTGTTTCTCCAGAGGTCACTATGAACACAGAGGCTCACCTGGCTGTGTTGTCAGATTTCTCTGCTGTGATCAGGTTGGAGATCAGTGAGGATCTGGCTGGCAGCACATCCAAAGAGGCTTTGCAGGTTCCATTTTAGACTTTCAGGGGGAACCATGGTTGAGTTTTTCTTAGGGGCCTAGGGGAGTTCCTCAGATTTTAGTTGGGGAAGCAGTTCCTACTATGGTTCGTGACTGCTGTCCTGGGTCTGAGCCTTCTAAGTTTTATAGAGGGAACATTCCATTAAAAAAAAAATAAAAAACTAAAGATGTTTCTTCTGCTCCTAGGAATCCACAAAATGAGTGGAAGGCCTTTACTTGGGGGCTATTTACTGCTCTAATGTCATTAAAGCCTCCTCAGAGGGTTTTGTTTCCTGTTCCTCCTTGTTCCTCCATCCCCTCAAAAGTCTAGAGAATAGGATTTTTATGAGGAAGAGTCAGATTCTGATGATGAATCCCTGACTTATTCTCCTGAAATTCCTTCTCCTTTAGACTATGTGTCAGAGGAGGAGAAATCTTTTAGTCCTGGTGTTCCTTTTGAGGAAATTTCCTTTAGGGACACAATCTCTAGGTTGATGGAATTTTTTAAGTGGGATTGTGCTCAGGTCTCTGATATCCATAAGAGGTACTATGAGCTACTGCAGCTGGAATCTCCTAAACCTGTGGCTACTTTGCTGGATGCTTTTTCGATGCCTGTCATGCACCTGATGCTCTGTCCCCTGATCCCAAGAAGCCCGATAGGTTTTATAAGGTACCTGATCATTGTTTTTTTTTTGTTTTTGCATAAATATCCTGCTGCTGACCCTTCTGTGGTGTCTGTAGCCTTTGATAAGCCATCTCAATTGCTTCCTTCTCCCAAGTTATTGCCTTCTGACAAGGATAGCAGAACCATGGAAAGGTTGGGTAAGAAAGGTTACACTTCTGCTATGTCTAGGTATGTGTTGGCCCTTCTTTCTCAGGCCTGCCAACTTCTTTCTGATTTTTCCAGACTCTGAGAGTAAAGCTTCTGTTTATTCCTTGCTAGGGAGTTCCTCTCAAGTATTTCATCATTCTATCAAATGTAGTTATGATGCGGCAGATGCCTCTTCTAGGGCTGCTGTTTTCGGTTCAGTGATGAGGAGGTATTCTTGGCTTAGCTTCAACTTCTACCTGATGACATTAAGGCTAAGTTGATGGATGACCTTCTAAATCCTAAACCTTTGTCTGGGGAAGCTGCTGCTGGTTTGTTTAAGTCCATTCAGGATAAAGGTAAGGCCTTACAGGAGCATAAACATGTGTTTATTTCATCTATGCTAAAATTTCAAAGAAACTACCCCACTAAGCCAGCCTTTGTTCGTAGGCAACTTGTCCTTCGACTAAGGGTGAAAAGAGCGGCAAACAGGCTCCTCCTTCTAAGGCTGCACAGTTTTCATGGATTCTGAAGTCTTTGTTTCTTGACAGACTGGGTGCTGTATGACTATCTGTTTCTTCCCAGCCACATTCCTCTTTCTCTTCGCTTTTCTGTCTTTCTCTTCCTATTTGGCTTCATATCATTCAGGATTATTGGGTTCTGTCTGTCATTCATCAGGTGTACTTCATGGTGTGGAAATCCCATCCTCCTTTTATGGGCATTCCTCACCCTCCTCAGGAACAACTTCCCTTTTTACCAGAGGTTCTTCAAGATTTTTTGACTCAGGGTGCTATTCAAGAGGTGTCTATGCCCCACAGGGGGAAAGGGTCTACTCCAGACTGTTTCTAGTGTCCAGAAATGAGGGCACTTGGAGACCTATTCTAGATCACTCTCATCTAAGCACATTTCTGAAAGTGCCTTCCTTTCAGATGTTGCCCCTTGAGACTCTGATTCCTCTCTTGCTCCTTCAGGCCTTTATGGTGTCACTGGATCACAAGGATGCTTATCTCCACATTCCAATCCATCCCCTTTTCAGGAAGTGTTTGCATTTTTCTGTTGCTTCCTGGCATTCTCAGTTCTCTGCTTTGCCCTTTGACCTTTCTAATGCCCCAAGAGTGTTCACCAAATGCCTTACTCCTGTGATTGCTTTTATGCAAGCACCAAGGGCTCCAAATATTTCTTTATTCAGAAGACCACACTGATTGAGGCATCCTCTCCAGAGATTCTTTTGCAAAATCTATATTTTGCATTTCCCTTCTTCAGAGCCGAGGGTTCACAATAAATTTCAAAAGGTATTTTCTGACTCCTCCTCAGGATTATGCTTTTCTGTGTTGCAGGATTCAGACAGTGCCAATATGTGCATCCCTGCCTCTTCCAAAGGCCTTAGGTATCATTTCTTTCTTTAACTCTCTTCTTCCTCTGGCTTCCATTACTGCCAGGGAGTTCCTGAGAGCTCTGGGTTTCATGGCATCCACCATTCTGATGCTCCCTCTGGCCAAACTTCATATGAGAAGGTTTCCCTGGTTTTGGTAGTCAGTATGGCTTCACATGCACATCCTCTAAACTTTGTAGTTCTTCTTCTTCCTTGTCTCAGACAGAAACTTCACTGGTGGATTCAGCAGCTGGCTCTCAATCCAGGGATCACATTTCATCTCCCTCTTCCCTCTCAGGAATTATCCACAGATGCCTCAGACATGAGATGGGGGTGACATACGACTCCCTAAAGGTACAGGGGGTGTGGTCACCTCATCAGCAGAAGGAGCACATCAATGTCAAAGAGATGAGAGCTCTTCTGCTGGCTCTTCAGGCCTTTCATCCTCTTTTCTCTCCAGGGCCTCTCAAGGTGTTCACAGACAATGCCACAGTGAAGTGGTATATCAACAAACAGGGAGGAACAAGATCTTATCTTCATTGCTGGTTGGCATTTCTGGTATGGGATCTTGATGTCAAGTATCAAGTAACTCTTCAGGCAGTCTATATCTCTTCAGGTCAGAATACTGTGATCAGGTCCTTAACTCAGTCCCATGAATGGATACTTCACAGGAATGTGTTTCTGGACATTATCCACCAGTGGGGTACCCCCCAAGTGGATCTTTTTGCCTCCCCTCTAAACAGAAAGTGGACACTCTCTCATTTTCCTGGAAGGATATCTTTCTTTATGCATTCTCTCCCCTTCTTCTTATTCCTAAAGTCCTGTTCAAGATTCAACAGGATGCTCCCAAAATCTTGTTGGTGACTCCCCTTTGGCTGTGGCAGTTCCCTCTACTTCTGCATCTAGCCAGGGGCAATCATCACAAGTTACCTCACAGAGTGGATCTACTCACACAACACAAGGGATCTCTCATCCATCCCACCTGTCCATGCTTCAATGGACACTGGGTGATAGGATTCTGATTTCTTATAGACACCTTTTTTTGTGAGGATGTGCTGCAAGTCCTGCAGGAGGCTAGGAAACCTACTACTAGAAAATCCTAGTTGTCCAAAGAGGTTTTCTATTTGGTGTTTCTCTCATAACCTGTCCCCACTTACTGTGGATGTTCCTTTGATTCTCTCTCTTATATGTGTGAGTAGCTCAATGTTGGTGTGACCTAGTCTTCTATTAAGGCCCACTTATCAGCTGTCTCTTTTTGTCTGCCTTATTCTCCTCCTTTAGCCTCTTGATTTGATGTTAAACAATTTCTTAAAGGTGTCATTGATATTAGACCTTCCAGGAAGCCTGTTCCTCCTTCCTGGAATCTTAATTTGGTTTTGGAGAAGTTGACTCTGGATCCTTTTGAGCCTGCCACTTCAGCTTTCTTGCAACATTGTTCTTAGAAGACTGTTCTCTTGTTAGCTCTTACTTCTGCCAGATGGGTGTATGAGTTGCATGTTTTTATGGCTTGTACTCCATTTTTGATTTTTCATGAGGACAGGGTGTCCATGCACACTGTTCCTCCATTTATGTCTAAGGTGGTTAATGAGCTATCTCTTAATCAGTCTATTAATCTGCCTATTTTTCCCATCTCCACAAACTGACACTGAGAGGGTGCATACTTTGGTTGTGCATAGGCAATTCAGGATTTATTTGGATAAGGCTATGGCTATTAGAATATCTGATCAGCTGTTTGTTTCTTTTTATCCTAGATCTTTGAGACTAGCTGCCTCCAAGTAACTATTTCTTCTTGGATTCCTAAGGCTATTTTCTTTTGTTACACTTTTAATGGCAAAAGCTTTCTTTCTTCAGTTAAGGCTCATTCTACTGTACCAATGGCTTCTTCTGGTGATTTTGTTAAGGTCATAGATACTAATTCTATTTTTGAAGCAGCTACCTGGACTTCTGTGCATACCTTTACCAAGCAATACAAGTTGGATGGTATCTCTAGAGCTAGGGCTGGTTTTGCTAGTGCCATTCTTCATGGCTTTTTAGGGGAGTCTTCTGCCCCTTCCTCCTCTCAAGTTTCCTCTTGATTTTTGGCACTCTCCCATCTGTTAAAAATACTGCAGCACTGAATGCAAGGACATAGTACAGTTATGTAAAATCATACCATAACAGTAGATTTCCTTTCCTTCGCTACTTGGTCCCTCCCTCCATCCCCCTAGTCCTTTGCCTTCCTGGATGTACAGGTTACCTCTTGGGTTCCTTGGACTGATGTTTCCTACTGAGGCAATCAGTTCTGTATATGGTACACCTGAATGTCACCTTTATGCACTATGCTATGCAAGGAGCATTTGGGTGATGATCAGCATACCTTAAAGCATTGATAGGCTTTGGTAGACTGGCTGGACATTGGGCTTCCATGGCAGGGAATCCCATCTGTTGAGAATACTGCAGCAGTAAAGGCAAGGACATCTGCCATTATGGTAAAATTTTACACAACTATAATTTATTCTCTCCTACCAGCCCTGTTGTAGTTGTGTTCTTAAAAGCAGTGTGTCTGTTGTTGTCTGCCCCCTTATGATAATTTAACAACATAATTCTCTCAGTCTCCCCATTTATTGGCTGTTGATAACAAGCATACAAGTATCATTTTGCAAAGTCTCTGCCCTGAAACTACTCACTGGGCTAATAGACCTTTGATAAAATTGTTTAATGTTCACTGTACTGATCCTGCTTGCACTGATTTAAGTATCAAATCAGTGAGTATTTTTTACTGTAATTAGTTTACTGGTTCTTGCTGGTAGCAGAAGAAGGTTTCCAGGCTAGCTGTTTTGTACTGAACCTTAAAACCTCAGTAGCAAGTCCACCCAACATCATTCAAAAACTGAACTTGAAGCAGTTATAGTTACTCTTGCCCCCAAAGTCATTCCTGTTGGCATCATGGACCAGCACTTCCTCACAACTTATCCAGCCAGTATAATTGAAGATGGGTATCTTGAGATGGTGTAAGAATTGTCTCTTGCTGTCTGAGAATCATCCATTATTGAAACAGCATAACACACCGTGTGAGAGATATGCATATATAATATCTTTGGAGGCAAAAATCTGACAGACAATAAGCTCACACAACAAAATTGTCAGTAGTACACACACCACATTACACATCTCCAAGGCCATCACAGCACATAATCCATCATATGTTGAGATTCTAAAGAATAACTTGCCTAAACCTCAAAGACCTCTGAAATACAACACAGGCACAAAGCACACTCAGCCAGGTAAGCCTACCTCCTCACATAACAGTGTGAGTCCCAAAGTCAAAGATGCTTAGCCAGTAAGACAGACATAGACCCAACCAAACATTTATTTTATACGTGACTTCATTGTAAGCCACACAGATGTGCCTCTTACCAGGCTGAACAGGAAAAGAGTGATAGCCAGTTACTTGTCTAGTGCCAGGATGTGACAAATCATGCATGTATTCAAGTCCTAGAACAACAAGTACCAGTATGACTGTGTCATTGTTCATGCCAAAGTCAAGGACTTGAGGAGTACCTCCTTGGACTGTATGAAGAGATACATGATGGAGCTTTCAGACTATGTGTCCAAGGCAGGTATGAGTCTAGCACTGAGCAGCATTCTATGTTCTCCAAGGATGGTGCAGCTATATGAGCAAAAAAAAACAACTTCAATAATTAGCTTTGTTTTTAGTATCATTTAAAGGGGGTCCAGTATTTGTCAGCCTGGGGGGATAGGTTTGATAGACCATGATGCTTCACCAGGGATGGCCTGCATCTGTCCTCTCTTGAGTTATGTTTACTGGCAAATAAATTGTTCACCCCCATAGTGCCTGTTTTAGGCAATGCCAACCTGATAAACCTACTAACATAATAAAACAAGCAAAGGGAAATATGAAGGTGTTACTGATCAGTACTATGAGCCTAAACAAGAAACTCCACTCCCTACAAGCCCTTCTCACCCTGGAGGACATTGACATCTTTGTAGAGATTGAAATATGGTTTAAAATATTGGAAAGAACTCCAGCTGTATAGGCCTGTAACACCTTCCAAATGTTTAGAGCAGCTGCTATGCAGGGGTAAAAAAGGTAGAGGTGTCACAATCTACATTCAGAGGAGACTTACATCAAGGCTGGTAAAGCAGCATGATGCACTAGAGCTTCTAGATCTTCTTCATGTCCAAATAGCCATCAGAAAGGTCCTGTCCCGTATATTAGCTAGCTATAGAATTCCCTCTATGACACAAGAAAGCCACAATGCCTAGCTACAACAAATAGAATCACTTTGTATTAAATCTAATGCTATATTCCTAGGTGGTAATATAGACTGGGAAATCTACACCACTGCTCTCCTTCAAAATAAAAATGAAATTAGAGATCCCTTCTACCCAAGGCACCTTTAAGAATTTCTTCAAAGCAAACTACCTATGCCTAAGTGATATATTGGTAAGCTTGAAATCTCCACCAAACATATAAATAACCGAATACACAGAAAAGTACACCACCACACTATACCAACATATAAATAGCTGTATAGATGCAGCTGTACCCTGTAGGAGTAAGTGCAGGGTAAACCCTAGAAACATACCTACACAGTGGAACCATAATATCAAGAAGGGTTATAATAAAGGAAACAGATTTTAACCAAATGTAATAGGAGTTATTCCTAGAATGTTAGAGCCCTTGTCAATGAAATAAACAACTCAGGAGCTTAATAAAATCCACCATAACCAAGTTTCATGCTAAAATAGCTACATACGCCAAAGAGAATCACCAGGCATTTTTTAGTTATGTTTGTAATCTGAAAAGCACAACACAACAATGTCCTGAGCTGATTGGGAACAATGTTACCTACACTGAGGCTGAAGATATAGTGGACTGGCTGCCCAATAAGTTTATCTCTACTCCTCTTTTCCTTCTTTTTGTCCCACAAGATATACCTGAAACTGGATTGTCTCTAGATATCACACAAGACTAAGTCCAAAAAAGTGTAATCAAAAGCTAAAAATACTGCATTTATAGGTCTTAACAATATCCCTCAATGCATCTTAAATAACATGAAGCATGATTTAACCACACCCCCTAACAATACTGCTCAATCTCAGCCTCTATACAGGTTTTGTACAAAGTAAATGGAGAACACCTATAGTCATTCACCTTCATAAGGGAGAACCTTTCACAGACCCATGTAATTATACACCCCATACGTCTGACCAGCCTCATATTCAAAGTCATGAACAGACGTATCATGGAACTACACAATCAGGACATAGGGAATCTCCAAACACTTGATCTGTATCAGTTTGGATTTGTCAAGGGCAGGTCATGCTTACTCAGTCTGGTGTATTTTTTTTGCAAAGATCACCAAAGCAATGGATGAAAGTAAAACAGCTCACACTGCATACCATAACCTGGTCAAAGCTGTTGACACAATTCCCCACTCAGTCATAGCAGAAAAGCTAAATAAGCTGTAATAAACCATTATGCCACTCACTGGGTTGCACACTGGCTGATAGATAAGAAGCAGAAAATCGAAATAAGGAAGGTTACCTCCATAAGAAGACAGGTCACCTGTGGAGTCCTCCAGGGTTCTGTGCTGGGACCTCTCATGTTTGGATTTCTACTTTTCTGAAGAAAAAGCCAATACCAACGAAATCTGGCTGACTATGTTTGCAGATACCTACAAGTTGTTAGCAGCCATCAAACCTCAGATGACAGCCATCCTGCAGGATGGTTTATCACAAATGAATAACTGGTGTCAAAATGATAGACTGAAACTAAATGACAAAAAAATGTATTATTGTATACTTTCAGAAATCATCTACCTCAGGGCTCTACCACATTGACAATATGCCCCTAAGAGTTTTATATCCCTAAGAGTTGACCCAGTTCTTTGGCATGTGGAAATTTATGTGGAGAGTCAGTAACCTAACCTTTGACCAACACATGTCCATTATTGCAGGAAAGTAATTCTGTTTTGCACAGCTTATAAACAAAGGGATTGTGTCCAGATCTAGGGATATCAATGCCCCCCCCCCATTCAGATCTAATGAGGCCAGTTATTGAATATAATGCCCCCTTTGTCATGTATCTGTCAAGACACATGTATCAACTGGAGTGCCCACAGAGATACCTTCCTAGAAGGATACAAGGCCTAAATAACTTGTCCAATATGGTTTGACTCAAAACTTTGCTAAGAGATGACTTGTGTCAGGCAAACAAGGCATCCCGCGACTCAGTATTGATGGATTTACTGTGCATAAACAAGTTAAATGTAATTAGAAATACTTGGTCTACAGATCAAAATCTGTTCTGCAACATCAGCATAATGGTTTGGAGAGAAAGGTATATCTCACAGGGGATGCCATTGATCTGAAACAGACACCCTAACCACAAAAATCAAAGTTCATCCTTGCCCATATTCTAGTGCAACTTGGATCTATGGATGGGAAACAGAAAATTTACTTCAGGACTGCCACTGTACTACTAAGGGACAGAAGCAGCTCCAAAATGCTTTATCCCATGCACAGTTTCCCTCAAATTAACTACGGTATGATCCCAGTTATTCTCATTACTTCTAATATATAATTATTGGCCATGGAATGGGTAGTCCAATCTATAACCAAATGTGATAGGTTATTTGTAGCACAAAAAGGGAAATTAGCTAGGCTTAAAATGACCCACAATGGCAGCTGGCCTAGTACTTACCTAGGAACCTATGAATCTATAAAACAGCTTCAGAGACCACAAAAGTTACTCACAAAAAGAATACAGGGAGGAAAAACAAGTCCTATGGGAATCATCTCAAAGCACTATCCCTATTTTCTGTCTCTAACAGACTGTTGCTTGGTGATGTATACCTAGCTTATGAGGCATCCTCTGATCTCACATTATGGACTTGTTGCACATCTGTAAAACAAATACCATCAGAAATACTTGTCCTAAGGACCTAATCCTCATCTACGACATAAACAAGACATGTTGGAGGAATAGGTATGTGTCTCATGGATTGCTCTTTCCCTGGAACACTCTTCTCACCCATGTGAAGCAAAGCTTATCCCTAACCCTATTCAAGAGTAACCTGGACTAGTAAATGGAAAATTGCAAACTTACCCTTGGTTTGGTACCTATGTCCTGAATGGACTTGAGTAGTCTGTGAATGTTTGATTTGTATAAGCCTATATCATAACAGTAAAATTTCTTGTGGTATTGATGCATGTCAGCAATATTTAGCTAAATTTGTGGTAAGCCCCTCTAGGTTTAAAATGGCTGTTGGAAAGATGGCCAGGTAACCACCTATAAACCTATGAACCTATAAGAAAAGCAGAAATTCTGTTAGACGTTTGACTGCCTACCTTTTCAAAAACACACACTGAACACAAACGCACAACAGAAATAAAAGGAAGACATCAATTCACTTACAATGATGAAATATCAGCACGGGGTAGAACAACTTAGAATGTATGCAAATAAATATAAATGAAAAGTAGAAAATAAGAAATAAAAAAAAAAAATTCATAGAGAACTAGGAAGCAAGGCATAAGTATAGAAATGCCAGCAAAAAAGAAGAAATGGAGACATTTTGGAGAAATATTTATAAAGCCACCATCAAACATGGCAAAGATGTTGAAAGGATAGAAAAATTAAAAGAAACACTAAGGAGCTGTTGTGTAGAGTACATGAAAAGGGATGAAGTAAAAGCCAGAGAAATTGAGAGAAAATTAAGAAGAGCTCCTAAATGGAAAACCCCATGCCCAGGTGCTATACCTAATGTCTGGCTAAAATCATTAATGTCTCAATACAAAGAAATAGCCTTGAGTAAGAACTAGTTATATGCACATCCTGAACATATGCAAACCTGGTTGACAACAGGACAAATAGTAGTCCTCCTTAAGAAAGAACCAAGTCTTTCTTAGAATGAGAGACCAATAACTCACCTTCCAGCAGTATACTTACTGTATATACTGGAACTGATGCAGAGTTTAGAGTCACTTAGAAGAAAATTCAATCATGGCAATAGAGCAAAAGTGTAATGAAAGAAAGTCATATGGAACAAATGATCATTTGTTGATAAAGACACAGTTGATAAAGTCCCAGCACTAACAGGTTTCACCTCATATCATGCGTTCCGGCCCCAAAATCCGGACAACACCAAGAAAGGTCTCCCCCCCCTCCCCCCCAAAAGGAGAGATATCTATTCCAGAGGATTGTAGCCCCCCAAACATCTCCAATGCCCAGGTGAGAACTGCCCTCACTAAGGCAAAAAACACAGCATCCATGGGACCGGATGGTGTCCCCGGCTGTGTGCTTCATGAACTCAACGAGGAATTAAACCCACAGTAAGGACAGCTGTTTAATCTTAGCCTCACCTCAGGATACGTACCCAAGGAGTGGCGCACGGCGACTGTGGTCCCACTTCATAAGGGCGGTGCCTCCACAGACCCTGGAAATTATCGCCCCATTAGCTTGACAAGCCTTATCTGCAAAGCCATGGAGAGGATCATAATGGAACTCATAAATAAAGACATAGGGGACTTGCAGACTTTGGATCCAACCCAGTTTGGCTTTGTCAAAGGCAAATCCTGCCTCTTAAACTTGGTTGACTTTTTCGAGACAGTCACCAAGGCCATTGATGAGAGAAAGGCAGTCCATACAGCCTACCTCGACCTGGCAAAGGCCTTAGACACAATACCCCACTCAGGTATCATCGAAAAACTCATCAGCTTGAATGTAAACCCATACATCACAAGATGGGTTGCAAACTGGCTAAGTGACAGAACCCACAGGGTCAGAGTTGCTGGAGCCATGTCAGACTCAAAGCCTGTCACAAGTGGTGTCCCACAGGGCTCAGTCCTGGGTCCACTCTTGTTTGGCATCTACTTTTCTGAAGTACAAGCAAACACAGGAGGGTTATGGCTGACAAAGTTTGCAGATGACTGCAAACTGGGCCATAGTCGAAAACACATCTGACACAGATATCCTCCAGAAGGGCCTCACAGAAATGGATAACTGGTGCCAGAGCCATGGCCTGAAGTTAAACGCCAAAAAATGCATAGTCATACCCTTCGGGAAAAACAAGGTTACCCCTAGCTACCATATAGGTGGCAATCCACTGAGCACAGAAAAAGTCATCAGGGATCTGGGGACCCAAGTTGACAGTAGCCTTTTGTTTGACACTCATGTTGCTAAAGTAGTTAGGAAAACCTTCTATATCGCCCACCTGATCATGAAGGGATTCACATCTAGATCAAGGGAGGTCATCGTCCCCCTGTACTCATCACTCATTAGACCTATGATTGAGTACAATGCCCTGTTCGGAATGTATCTGACCAGACACCTGATGCAGCTTGAAAGGCCCCAAAAGTTCCTCACCAAAATGATAAAGGGTCTCAAAAATATGTCTTATGCTGCCCGACTGAAAGAACTCCAGCTCTATTCAGTCTCATACCGCTTGCTCAGAGGTGACCTGTGTCTGACATATAAGGCCATGTCAAACCCAGATTTGATGAATATGCTTCACCTCAAAAAATCTAGATCCCTCAGAACCACAAGGGCGGGAGACTTAAACCTTGACACGGTTATAAATAGAACGTGCTAGAGGGACAGATTCATCACCCAGAGACTCCCTATGCTGTGGAACAAAATCCCGGTACATGTGAGGCAGAGCACCTCGCTGGCCTTGTTCAAGAGGAATCTTGACCAATGGATGGGAGATTGCAGATATACCCCAGGGATTACTTCAGTGTCACTGCTTGACAGAGGCACAGAAAAATGATAGGCATAGTTTTTATTCAAACTAAAGGGGTGGCGAAAGCTACATAACTATGGGCTAGGCTTATAAATGTCCCTGGGCAGATAGCCTAGTATGAACCTATGAACCTATGAACCTAAGAATTGTAAAAATGGAGAAGAATTTAAATATGTCATGGATAGATTAAAAAAAGTATTTGACAGCATCCCACATTCATGGATAAAGGAGTGCTTAAAGACATGCAAGATACGTCCTATACTGATCAATTACATTACAGTAACTATGAAACAGTGGCAAACCAGTTTGTAATTAAATCATGACAAAGCAAAAGTTATTATCCCAAGAATAAAAATTCATAGAGGGATTCCAGGATTATTCTTTCTCACCATTGTTGTTTTGCAAGTGGTTAAAACCTTCCCAGATGATATAAAAATGTCATTTGGTCTTAATGAATGTGCAAAAGCAACACATAAAGCAGGAAAGCTGCAGCACCAGTAAAATATTTATCTGGGACAGGAATGTGGTATAAAGGAATTTAAGCAGGAAAGAGTACATAAATATTTGCAATTAATCCTGTGCAACAGCCATTACTGCACTATAAAAGTGTTTTTGCATTTGTTTCTACTGTTTTCTTGAAGAAAAAAAAAAAAAAAAAAAAAAAAAAAAACCTTGCTATTTTCCCACCTTACTAAGCTAGAAAAGTCCAGTTTCAGATACCTGCTGATACCTGGACTGTGTTTAAGCTTCTGTGTTTGGCCATACCTTACTTGGGCAAAAAGGAAGTTTCTTTGTTCACCAGTGAGAGTGGGGAGCACTGAACAGCCTACCTTCCCTTGGAGGAGTGGTTTCTGCCCAGAACTGTAGTTTTATTGACCATTTTGGGCTATTTTCTATTTCTTTAATCTTTCTGATATAAAAACTGCATTTGCACGTTTTTTGTGTTTGTATAAGTTCAGCAGATCCTGCCCAGGTGTCCTGCAGAGACCTACAATGCCAGAGAGACAAAAAGCAAGACCTTGGCGTGTTTAAGTACCATTTTTTTGTTTTTTCTTGTTGCTTATTTCTATCTCTGCCAAAACGCTTGTTTTCTGGCATTTATTGCTTCTCAGAACGCTCATTTTACACTGAAATTACATTTATTTGTGCCTGCACTTTAAAATTAATTTTCTGTTGTAAATTGCATTTTTAAATGTTACTGGCTTCCCACTCAAGTGCGACAGCCATTACTGCACTATAAAAGTGTTTTTGCATTTGTTTCTACTGTTTTCTTGAAAAAAAAAAAAAAAAAGAAAAAAAACTTGCTATTTACCCACCTTACTAAGCTAGAAAAGTCCAGTTTCACATACCTGCTGAAACCTGGACTGTGTTTAAGCTTCTGTGTTTGGCCATACCTTACTTGGGCAAAAAGGAAGTTTCTTTGTTCACCAGTGAGAGTGGGGAGCTCTGAACAGCCTACCTGCCCTTGCAGGAGTGGTTTCTGCCCAGAAACTGTAGTTTTATTAGCCATTTTGGGCTAATTTCTATCTCTTTAATCTTTCTGATGTAAAAATCGCATTTGCACGTTTTTTTGTGTTTGTATGAGCTCAGCAGATCCTGCCCAGGTGTCCTGCAGAGACCAACAATGCCAGAGAGACAAAAGGAGAGACTTTGAAGTGTTTAAGTACCGTTTTTTTGTTTTTTCTTGTTGGTTATTGCTATTTCCGCCTAAACGCTCATTTTCTGGCATTTATTGCTTCTCAAAATGCTCATTTTTATACTTAAATTACATTTATTTGTTCCTGCACTTTAAAATTTGTTTTCTGTTGTAAATTGTATTTTTAACTGTTACTGGCTTCCTACTCAAGGGCGACAGCCATTACTGCACTATAAAAGTGTTTTTGCATTTGTTTTTACTGTTTTCTTGAAAAAAAAACAAAAAAACAAAAAAATGTGCTATTTTCCCGCTTTACTAAGCTAGAAATGTCCAGTTTCAGATACCTGCTGATACCTGGACTGTGTTTAAGCTTCTGTGTTTGGCCATACCTTACTTGGGCAAAAAGGAAGTTTCTTTGTTAACCAGTGAGAGTGGGGAGCACTGAACAACCTACCTGCCCTTGGAGGAGTGGTTTCTGCCCAGAAACTGTAGTTGTATTGGCCATTTTGGGCTAATTTCTATCTCTTTAATCTTTCTGATGTAAAAACCGCATTTGCACATTTTTTGTGTTTGTATGAGCTCAGCAGATCCTGCCCAGGTTTCCTGCAGAGACCTACAATGCCAGAGAGACAAAAGGAGAGACTTTGGAGTGTTTAAGTACCATTTTTTTTTGTTTTTCTTGTTGCTTATTGCTATTTCCGCCTAAATGCTTGTTTTCTGGCATTTATTGCTTCTCAGAATGCACATTTTACACTGAAATTGCCTTTATTTGTACCCTGCACTTTAAAATTTGTTTTCTGTTGTAAATTGTATTTTTAACTGTTACTGGCTTCCTACTCAAGGGCGACAGCCATTATTGCACTATAAAAGTGTTTTTGCATTTGTTTCTACTGCTTTCTTGAAAAAAAACAAAAAACAAAAAAAAACCCAAAAATTGTGATATTTTCCCGCCTTCCTAAGCTAGAAAAATCCAGTTTCAGATACCTGCTGATACCTGGACTGTGTTTAAGCTTCTGTGTTTGGCCATACCTTACTTGGGCAAAAAGGAAGTTTCTTTGTTCACCAGTGAGAGTGGGTAGCTCTGAACAGCCTACCTGCCCTTGTAGGAGTGGTTTCTGCCCAGAAATTGTAGTTTTATTGGCCATTTTGGGCTAATTTCTATCTCTTTAATCTTTCTGATATAAAAACCACATTTGCACGGTTTTGCGCTCTGTGCAGCGCCGGTTAGCTAGGGTTAAACTCTTCCTGACTCCACAAAGTCTACTCTTCAGTTTTTCCCTTGGAACTAGACAAACCTTCAACTTTAGCACTCAAACCATTCATTTTACAGCCCAGCACTTACTTATAACTCATAACAGGCACTAAATACCCCTAGCACTAGCCCCTTTTATACTTTCCAGAAGGACAAGGCTATTTGTCCACACCAGTCAATCAGAAAAACAGCTCTCTCTACCTATTCAGGCATATCCAAAGGGCAGTTTCCGATGTACTCTCCAGTCCAACTGGTGAATCTGGGCATTTTGAGGCAATGTTACAACTGCATCATGTACACAGACAAGCCTCTTCTCCTACCACCAAACACTAATATATGCGAGAGATGCAATTATACAGCCAGACTGGAGGCAAAGCTCTCTCAACCCCAGACTGTAACTGACTGTCAAGAGGAGAAGGGTAATACTTGCAACACACCACCAATCTCACATAGACCTAACAAACGAACACAGGCAAATAACACACATACATACATGAAAACATGCTCAGAGGCTCTAAATAAAAATCTACAAAAGCAACAGAGACCCCCAAAGCAGACATCCAAACAACCTCCACAGCCCATCACCAACCATGAAACACATACTTCACATAATCAGTGTACCACGCAATCACAGCCCTTAAGGCAAAATAACATAACCAACACACTACTGATAGGTGACTCTATAGTCAGGCACACTGATGTCCCACTAACTAGGCTGGACAAGCAGAAGGTTACAATTAGCTGCCTGTCAGGTGCCAGGATCCGCCACATAACACAAGCACTCAAGTCACTCCAGAACAAGTACAAATATGACTCTGTCATTGTACATGTTGGCATGAATGACCTGAGACGTACCTCCCTGGACTATATGAAAAGAGACATGGAAGAGCTCTCTGATCATGTAGCCCAGGCAGGTATGACCCTGATCCTAAGTAGCATCCTACCCTCACCAAGAATGATGCCAAAGAATAAAGAAAAAATGATCAACTTCAACAACTGGCTAAGTTTCTGGTGTCATTCAAAGGGGATCCAGTACGTGTCTGCCTGGGATGACATGCTCGACAAGCCACGTTGCTTCGCAAGAGATGGCTTGCAGCTGTCACCCTTAGGCTTTTGAATACTGGCAAAGGCTCTTGCCACCCCCATAGTGCCTTTTTTAGGCAAGGCTCAAAAGACAAACCCACCACCATAAATAGCACAAGTAAACAAAAACTGAGGGTAATGCTACTCAATGCCAGAAGTCTAAACCTCAAAATGCACACACTCGAGGCACTCCTCAGTATGGAGAACATCGATATCTGTGCAGTAACAGAAACCTGGTTTAAGGCTCCAGAGATCACCCCCAGCACTGCCAGGCTATAACTCATACCATACCTTTCGGCCACAGAACCCGGACTGAAACACAAAAGGCGGGGGTGTATCCGTATTCACCAAGGATACTCACACCTCCAGGTTAGTGGCACAGCATGATGCATCAGAGATCATCCAAGTGCAACTAACAACGGATAAAACTGCAATCCAAATTGCAGCTTGCTACAGATCACCCACCATGATGCAGGACCCCCACTCCACATTTCTGGAGACACTGGGAAATATGAAGGTCCTACCAAACACCCTAATACTGGGTGATTTTAACTACCCAAACATTAACTGGGAGAACTACTCAAGTACTAACTCCCTTGCCCAACGCTTCCTAGAATTTATAAACCCGAGTGCCCTAGATCAACTGGTCAACACCCCCACCAGAGGGAACAACATATTGGACCTGGTCATCACCAACATGGGCGACCGGTGTCCCACACCTGACGTCAACCCCTCGCTGGTTAGATCAGACCATAGACTAGTCACTCTGGATATTAACATTCTGCTCCCAACCCCAATCAAGGAAACCATTGTGAAAAACTTTTCAAAAGCAAACTTGACATTGCTTAAGACTGAGGTGGAAAGGTTCACAGCCCCCATGCCAATGGACAATGCTGCCCAAGGTGCTGAAACTTATACATAGGCACTCTATGATCATCTGCAGGAATACATGGATCATACTATCCCGATTAAAACCAAGACTCACTCCTCCAAGAAAAGGAAACCAGTCTGGTGGACACCTGCCATAAACAGGCTCTACAATAGAAGGAGGAAACTAGTACAGATATGAGAAAAATCCCTAGAAGGAAAGACATCCCTGATCAGTATCAGCAAGAAACTACGATCCCTCATCAATTCATCCAAGGCTAGCTTCGAAAGAAAAATTGCCAAGGACTCCAAAGATAACCTCAAAGTGTTCTTTAGCTATGTCAAGAACCTAAGTAGAAACTCTCAGATCTGCTCTGAGTTGGTGCAGAATGGCACAAAAAACACAGAACCGACTGATATTGCCAACATTTTGGCAGACAGGTTCAGTGCAAACTTCACACCCCTCTCACCCCCTAAAGGGCCCATAACCATACCAGAAGAATGTAAGGCCCTGGCAATCACCAACACACAGGTTAAAACAGCCCTATCCAAAGCCAGAAACACAGCCTCAATGGGACCGGATGGTGTCCCAGGCTGTGCCTTACAAGAGCTCCAAAATGAACTAACCCCTCACCTAAACGCACTGTTCAAACTAAGCCTCTCTACAGGCTACGTACCCATAGAGTGGCACACAGCAACAGTTATCCAACTCCACAAAGGTGGCACCACAGTGGACCCCAGGAACTATCGCCCAATAAGCCTGACTAGCCTGGTCTGCAAGGCTATGGAGCGCATCATCATGAAACTCATTAACAGAGACATTGGGAACCTCCAAACTTTGGACCTCACCCAGTTTGGCTTTGTTAAGGGCAGATCATGCCTCCTAAACCTGGTGGACTTCTTTGAGACAGTTACCAAGGCATTAGATGAGGGTAAGGAGTTCCACACAGCCTACCTAGACCTCACAAAGGCTTTTGACACCATTCCCCATTCTGCTATTATAGACAAACTCATCAACCTGAACATTAACCCCTACGTCACGAGATGGGTTGCAAATTGGCTCATGGACAGAACCCACACGGTGAGAGTTGCAGACTCTAGGTCTGACTCTAAACCGGCTACAAGTGGCATCCCCCAGGGCTCAGTCCTAGGACCCCTCCTGTTTGGTATATTCTTCTCAGAGGAACAGGCAAGCACAGGAGAACTTTGGCTGACCAAGTTCGCAGACAACTGCAAACTAGGGGCCATAATTTATTCTCCAGCTGATACAAACACCCTCCAGAAGGGTCTCACTGAGATGGATACCTGGTATCAAAATCATGGCCTCAAGCTGAATGCCAAAAAGTGCATAGTCATCCCCTTTGGAAAAAACAAAGTACCCGCGAACTACCACATAGGTGGTAGTCCCCTAAATACAGAAAAAGTAATAAGGGATCTGGGGACCCAAGTAGATAGCAATCTCTCCTTTGATAATCATATTGCCAAGGTGGTTAGAAAATCCTTCTACATGGCCCACCTAATCTCAAAAGGGTTCTCATCCAGAACAAAGGAAGTTATTGTGCCTCTCTACTCATCACTTATTAGACCCATTATAGAATACAACACTCCATTTGGGATGTACCTTACAAGACACCTGCAACAGCTGGAAAGACCACAAAAGTACCTCACCAAGAGGAGTACTGGCCTCAAACAGATGACCTATGCAGCCTGACTAAAGAAACTCCAGCTGTACTCGGTTGCATACCGCTTACTCAGAGGTGATCTCTGCTTGACATACAAGGCCATGTCCAACCCAGAATTGATGGATATGCTCCACCTAAAAAAAACAAATCCCTGAGAGCCACACGCTCTAGGGATATAAACCTTACCACAACAATAAATAGGATGTGCTGGAGAGATAGATTCCTGACCAAGAGACTCCCCATGCTTTGGAACAAGATTCCAATATACATCAGGCAGAGCCCCTCACTAGCACTCTTCAAGACAAACCTTGACGGGTGGATGGGAAACAGAAAATTTACCCCGGGGATCACTGCAGTGGCTCTGCTGGACAGAGGAGCAGGGAACTAATGGCTCTGCTAATCAGAGGCCCAGGGAACTTATATAAGGGGGTGACGAAAGCCAACACACTCTGGCTAGGCTTATAAATGTTCTTGGGCAGATAGCCTAGTACTTACCTATGAACCTATGAAGATGAGAAAAAATTCAGTAAAAAATGTGTCAAAAGACTACAACTAATACTGAAAATAGCCCTGACATCTAGGAACAAAGTCCAAGCAATAAACCAATTTGATCTTCCTGTTTCAATTTACAGTTTTGGTATGATCGGCCCCACAAATTATTTTATCATTTGGACAGAAAAACATAAAAAGTGTGTCATCCTTATCATAGCATATATAAAATTAATACACCGAGATTAGATATCCTTTGTTCTGAAGGAGGTACAGGCCACCTCGAAACTGATTACATTTATATATCTGCAATTGTGGGACTGCATGTATGGCTGATGACCTCACCAGATCCAAGCATAAACATGATTACCTTTGGCTTCATCACTGTTTCTTGCTGCTCTTCGCTGCCTTGGATTATACTTTTTACATGATAAGAAGAAGTCTAAGATGACTTCCCTGCTTAGTTTAGCAGAAACATATTGGTGTCAAGCAGGAATGGAAATCATATCAGAGGTAGACAAAAATCAGGCAGCAACTGAATCTACCAAAAACACAAAAGAAAGATATAAGGAAAGGATCAAATGGGAATTCAAGAAATTTGAAAAAGACATAAAGTTTGTGGTAAGTACAGAAAACTCCTGGAACAACTTCATGTTGATCAGGATGTGACATAGGAATGGTTAAGGAGAGTTACATTTAAACCAAAAAATGAAAGGTTAATATTGTCAGCCCAGATAGTGGACAACATATGCGCTGGTTTCAACTGAACATTTGGGAGAAGCAGACAAATACAGGTTCTGTAAAACAGAAGTGGAAACAATTGCACATCTTGTTGCTGGGTGGTACATTAATGACAGAAGGACTGTATACTGAAAGGCATAATAATGTGACAAGACTGTTGCACTGGGTATTTTACAAACAATACAATATTGAAGAAGCTAAGAAGCATTGGAAACATGAACCATGAAGCATTATAGAGAATGATAAAGTTTATATCACATGGGATCACCCATTATTAACAGCTCAGAAAATAGATGCAGGAAAACCAGATATAGTAGTTCATAAAAAGAAGACAAAAGTAGCATTGATTGACATTTCCGCATCCAGTGATTACAGTGTCTTATGTACAGAGAGACATACAGTTATAAAATACCAGGATTTGCAGGCAGAAATGAGAGCAACGTGGAAGAAATATACCCAGATGGTTACAATAGTAGTAAGAACAATGGATTTATTAAAAGAAAATAATTTACAGCTGCATTTAGATTTGCTACCAACACATGTAACTCCACAAGAATTGCAGAGAGAGTAAATTCTGGCCACATTGCAGGTGTTGCGAAGAGCACTTTTGGCTATCATAAAAGATTAAAACAATACTAATTTCATGATCTTTAATCATATCTTGACTTAGGAATGAGGTCCATTCCCATCATGGTATTACAAACCTGATAGGTTTAAACAAATTAAACAAATCAAAAGGTCTGTTGTTGCAGAAAGAAACAGGAGCACTTCAATATATGCATCTCAGTAACCTCACATTGGAGTTCAAGCACATTACAGTCAGCACATCGCCATGCAAATGGCATTGCAACAACCCAACCTACCTGGAACGCATGTTGTATCCTAAATGTGCTCTGGACAGTAAATCGTTAATTGCATAGAAACTGGAGATGCTATACAATGCATATTTACACAAAGGCTTCTGTTTCATGATTGTATAACTAACCTGCACATACATGGTACACTGCTGCAAATGCATGGATACCCATATGAAACATTCCTGTTCTTTTTTCAGTTTCATGTAGATAAAAGGAAAAACACACACACACGTGTATGCATGTATGTGTATATATATATATATATATATATATATATATATATATATATATATATATATATATATATATATATATATATATATATATACACACACCACACGCACACACACACACACACACACACACACACACACACACACACACACACACACACACAAATATATATATATATGGGTCTACCTGAAAACACTGACACGCAAAAACACCGACAACGAGATAACCAACACCACAAAAGTTCAAAAACACGAAACTTCACATGCCAGACAAATCACAAACCCGACAATCAACAAAACAAAACAAATACCTTTTCCGTAAAACACACACACAACACAAGCACACCACAAACCTTACAAACCTACACTAAACCTTACATACCCAACTATCTATGCACTAACCTTAACCCAAACCCTAACCCTAGGGTCAGTCACTATCGCAAACTCACCTAACCCGCGCCCTAACCCTAACTCACTTAACCCGCCCCTAACCCTAAAGTCTGTCACTATCGCACACTTACCTTACCTGCACCCTGACCCTAATGTCCGTCACTATCACACACTTACCTTAACATGTCAGTGTTCTCAACGTCGGGATTTTCAATCGTCGGTCATATCTGCTGTCGATCTTCCGGTGTCGGTTATCTCATTCTCGGCGTTGTCAGTGTTCAGTGTTTTCAGGTAGACCCATATATATATATATATATATATATATATATATATATATATATATATATATATACAGTCACTTAAAA
Source organism: Protopterus annectens (assembly GCF_019279795.1). NCBI lineage: Eukaryota > Metazoa > Chordata > Ceratodontiformes > Protopteridae > Protopterus > Protopterus annectens. Next base: position 44,281,524 of record NC_056740.1, on the reverse strand, counting down.
ATGACATTATAAGTTGTATTCCTTATCTTGGATTAACATTATCATCTCCATGATTATATGGCTATCATACTCAAGATTCCCTTTTATAAATTAACTTGTTCTTTTACAATTGCTTTATAATGGGTGGCATAAATCCACTTGTCAAACATTTTTTGTTTTAATATGTTTTTTATCAAGGTAACATCTTATTTATTTTCATTTGTTTATTTACTTTGCCAGATAAATGTACTGGGCCAGGAAGGCCCCTTTTTAATCAAAACCGTGTTGCATAAAATTACAAAAATATGTGCATAATATATAATGATAAACAATACTATAATAGTACAAAATGGTACATAAACTGTAGTTTTTACTTACATTGTCAATAACAGTGCCATTGTCAGATCACCAGAGAAATCTCTGACCATTAAACTTTGTATCTGATGTTCTCTGGCATCCCTTATGGAACACATCCCACAGTCTATAATGCAGCTCAGCCTGAGTTATCTTTAAGGAACCACGTAAACTAACTAACAGAAAACTAGCCAAACTTTTCCAGGAAAGATACAATCGATTATTTCCTTTAGCTCATCCCTTCACAACTATTTTCATACTCTTGAGACAGCACTGGGTGATTCCTGGTATCCTTTTGCTACCAGCAGCTGCAATGGACAAATTGCACAACTGACTTGTAGTGGATATCCACTGGATTCACAGTTTTCATTTTCTCATCTTCTTCATACAGAATCTGGGCCACTTTATTACCATTATCTTGTTGCATTATTTCATAGCAATTAATTTCCTGTAGGTTTCCCACTCAGAAAAAGGATCATCAACCTCATCCTCAAGGCATCCTCTGACCCATGGATTTACTACACATCAGCAAGTCAGATGACATCAGAAATACTCAGTCTAGGAATCTAAAGGCATCATGATCTCCCACTCTGGAATCATAGATAGACTTACTAAGCTGGGCATTAATCCCTACGTCACTCGATGGGTTGCCAACTGGCTTACTGACAGAACCCACACTGTAAAAGAAGCTGACTTCAAATCCAGCTTCAGACAAGTGACAAGTGGGGTACATCAGGGTTCAGTCCTGGGACCGCACTTGTTTGGCATCTACTTCTCTGAAGTACAGGCCAACCCCATTAGGGACTCTGGCTAACAAAGTTCGCAGATGCCTGCAAATTGGGAGCTATTATTGAATCCGCAAATGATGTGGATACTCTACAAAAAGGCCTTACAGAAACAGATGCTTGGTGCCAGAGCCATGGGCTCAAGCTCAATGTCAAGAAATGTGTAGTTATCCCCTTTGGGAGAAAACATGTACCCATTAATTACCACATAGGTGGCAATACGCTAAACACCGAAAGTGTGATAACAGATTTAGGGACACAGGTGGACAGTGGTCTCACCTTCGATAACCACATCACCACAACAGTCAGAAAATACTTCTATGTGGCTCACCTCGTCACTAAGGGATTTTCATTCAGAAAAAAGGAGGTCATTGTCCCACTGTACTCATTCCTCATTAGACCCATTATAGAATACAACGCCCCATTTGGTATGCACCTCTCAAGACATCTGCAACAACTGGAAAGGCCACAGAAATACCTCACTAAACGAATCACAGGCCTAAAGCAGATGCCCTACGCTGACTGCCTTAAAAAACTCCAGCTATACTCTGTCACATATTGTCTACTCAGAGGCGATCTCTTCTTAACATACAAGGCTATGTCAAACCCAGAGCCATTGGACATGCTACACTTAAAGAAATCCCAATCCCTCAGAGCCACATGCTCCAGGGATCTAAACCTTGTCATCACAATAAACAAAACATGCTGGAGGGATAGCTTCCTGAACCAGAGACGCACCAGACTCTGGAATAGACATGTCAAGCAGAGTGCCTCTTTGGCCTTCTTCAAAAGGAACCTTGATGATTGGATGGGAGAAAGGAAATTCACCCCAGGGATCATGTCAGTCACCCTGCTAGACAGGGGTCCAGGGAAGTAAATAGTGTGGGAAGAAATAGCCAGGGAATTGTTATGGCTAGGCTTGTATAGGCCCTAGGGCCAATAGCCTAGTACCAACCTATGAACCTATGAAATACTCAGTCTAGGATTTTAAACCTCTTCTGCAAAATCAGCAGGATGGTTTGGAGAGATATGTTTGTCTTGCAGATAATACTACTGCTCTGGAACAGACTCCCCATTCACATAAAGCACATCTTAGATCTACTAATGGGAAAAAGAAAATTTGCCCCAGGACTGCCCCCTGATCTGCTAATAGAAAGTAGCAGCTTCTATATGCTTTACCCCATGCATGGGTCCCCTCATATTATCTGTGGTATGATCTCAATTATTCAGACTAAGAATGATATATAGGCCACCACATCTCTCTCCAAACAATCACAACCACAAGAGACAAGAGACCAGTGAACCAATTGTAACATGCACTTTATTAAAACAAACAAATTGCAAAAATGAAATCTCTTAAGCGCCTCAGCCATTAAGCCTTTGCAGAAAATGCTTCCATCTTCCCACAGATCTCTTATATACACGTCAATTGCACAATTAACTAATTAAAAATCCATTACAAAAAGCACTTCCAAGTACATTCTTTATTAAGACCTTTTGGGACGAGAGTGCCAAATTTCAAAATAACAATTGATTCCTGCATTCTTAATCTATTTTTATATTACCTGTACCAATATATTCCTTATCCACCTCTTCCAAAATAGTTGCTTATAAACCAAACGGGCTACTATTAGAAATGAAAGAATATAGGACTTCTACCTTTCCTTTTTTAATGTATCTAACATGTTCCTTCAATCTCACTGAAATATTTTTTTTACTTTCCTCTATATAAAATTTCTTACATAGACACCTTAACCCCTATATCACTCCCTCAGTTGTACAATTAAAAACACCCTTCGCTTGAAACTTCTTTCCATTAATGTCTGGGAAATTATTTACTATAAATTCATAATGCGTGCACTTTACACAAGGGAAAGTGCCATTTAGCCCTAATTCTTCCCCTTTCTTCACTTCAGGAAGAATAAACTTCCCATGGACTACCATATCTTCAACACTCTTACTTCTCCTATATGAGATACTGGGTTGATTATTACTGTTGAAATTCAAATTTTTACATTTCCCCAGGACATCTCAGTAATATCTTATAAGACTAGTCAACTATTCAGAAAATAAAGTATATTTTGTTACAAAAAATATTTGTTCCTGCTTTTCATTTATATTCCCCTTCTTTATTAATCCTTTTCTCCCACTTTGACCATAATCCTTTTGGCATTCAAAAGCTTTTCTAATACCTTCACATACAATATTTCCTTCATATCCTCTATTTAAAAAATTCTGACTGGCATTTCTTATTTCTTTTTTAACACTCATTTTTGTCACTACACAGCCTTTTTAGTCACAAAAATTAATTAAAAGGTATAGATTTCAGGGTATGGTGGGGTGACAACTTTGTCCATCTAAAATAAAATTACATTGCTCAAATTTCCTAAACATCTTGATCTTTATCACACCTTCATTCAAGCTCTCTAACATAATATCTAAAAAGTTCACTTTTTTACCCACCTGAAGACCATCAAAACAAATTCCAAATCTATTCTTGTGAAAGTTCTGTATAAATTCCCCCACATTTTCTAAGAATGATATATAATTATCAACCACGTGATGGGTAAAGCCAATCTAACACTATATGGGACTGGTTAAATCAAGTAGCAAAAGAAAAATTAGCTAGGCTTAAAATGACCCACAAGGGAAGCTAGGCTAGTACTTAACTATGAACCTACGAACCTATCCCTGTAACTTGTTTACAGTAAATATAAATCACCTATACAATGAGATAGGAACAGGAATTTGTGAATTATGATCCAAGATTATGTAAATCCTATTATGTTATGCACTAGTTAATCTGATTTATATTTTTACCAAAATAAAAGCTTTTCTGTCTGCCTGTCGGTCTGAACATATTAACATTTGACTTTATTCATCTGCTGTAGAACTATTCATTCCACACTGGAGTTCAAGTTAGCGAAAGTGTTAATTCTATAACAGAAAGCATCACATGAAAAATTCATAGGCAAAGATAGATTAAAGTGCAAAAGGAGCCTGTCTAATGTACCTCATTTCCCTGAATTTAAGAGAGTGTGTTTGCAGTTCCACATCCACTTCCATTCACGTCTGTTCTGAAATAACATTCAAACAGAATTATATTATAAAGAATTATATATAGTATTATACAGAATTTCCACAAAAATCTCATGGTTGGAATTTATTATTTCAAGATGAACATTAGTGAAAATGTATAAAGTATGTTTCACACATATCTGACACAAATTCAGATAAAACAAAGAGAAGTAAGAACAGGTAAGAGGAGATGTGCTAGGGAGGACCAGGCTTAACTTACATTATGTTGTATTCATAATGCAATGACTCAGACATGGGTTAAGAAGCAGATGGGGCTTCTTTTAGTTCTTGAAAGTGGATCTGCTGTCAGTAGAACCACAGACAACATATTTGTAAGCTGAGGGCACAAGCTAGTGCTAGGGTGTTTCCATTATGGAATGGTTTACATAGTAACAACTGAAAGACTTGTTAATTCTCCTCTGAAGCCACACACGTTTGTACTTAACATATTTCAAGAAAGTAAAATAGCATTTTAAAGGATTTTTAACTGTGTAAATAAAATCTTTAAATCCTGAATCGATAAGACACTCAGAGTGACTCTTCTTATATAATAATTTTTCATTCTGCTTTTTTGCTTTTTTATTTTTTAGAGTACTAAATATATTTCTTGTCAGATGAAACAATCTTTCTGTATGATTTTTTTTTCTGTGTGGTTGCCTGGTAACAGTATAATACTGCTGTGTTAATTAACTGCAAGTATATTTTTCTTGCTGTCATTCAGGTGAAAAAACATCATTTCATCTAAACACTTAATTATTTTAGTGCATACAAGTAACAAGATATGGCCCCATTTGCTATATGATTTGAGGCTTAGGTGCCTGTGGCATAACCCATATACTGTCTTGTGATTTGCACAGGTCACCTCTGTCAACTACATGCCAATAATAAACAATTTAATATTTGAAAAATTCACACCTGTCTCTAGTTTCTCTGATAATATATTATTTTAACCTGTACACTGCCTTTCTTCAAATATTTAGGTGTTCTTTCTCACTCCCACTTGTCACTAAGATAGCTTTCTAACGCTGTGTATTTAGAACTCCTTGGGTAGAAGACACATCGCTTTTACCACATAACAGTCTTTGAAACCACTTCAAATGTCAGTCTATTGTACAGAATTAATCTTTTCTACATCGTCAGAAACTTCGAGAAGTCTCTTCAGCTTCCATTTTTTGTATGCATGTATATGCAGAAGAGTACATTTTGATAATCTTTCTCTCAATCACCATGTCAGAGGTGGAAAAATCTCTGACAATTGTTAGACAATGAACTGATACTGTACTGCCTTTGTACTAACTGAAGGTAACTTTGAAATCCCACATATACAGACTTTATTCAGTTTGCATTTCTTCAGTACTGGTACTATTGGCACTGGATTTCAATTATGTTTTCAGCATTTTCATGCCTCTTCTGTTTATTTTCTACTTTTAAGTATTAAATCATAAGGTCTTTTTCTGGCCTTGATGAAGTTTAAGTTGCTACTTAAGTCAACTTTATTACTTGAATTTTAAATGTTTCATATTTCCCTTTTGTAAGCAGCTATTTCTTGTCTGGAAGGAAAGGAGGGAGTTGTTTTATCTGTAGTGGATTTATTAGAACCCAAAGCTTTCAAATACAGGTTTCCAACAGTGCTTCAGTTTATTGTCTTGACCTTTCCTTAAATGTAATGGCCTGTCATGCACACACACACACACACACACACACACACACACACACACACACACACACACACTATCAATTCATACAAATAATTATTCTTTACTTAATAAAGTAAAATAGAGAAACAGTCTGAGGACCAGCAACAAACAGTTCAGGGAGTGGCTCCGGTCCACTGATCACACTTTGAATAGTACATAACTAGAACACACTTAAGCCCCATACCTCTCAACCTGGAAACATCAAAAATCTGGACAAGGCCCATGAAAAATAGGTACAAATCTGTACGCTGATTAACATATAATTTGCATACATAATTATGTAACCCCTCCCACTCCAGTGGAATTGTGGGGTACCAACTTTCAAACGCAAATTGAAGAACAGACAACCAAAACATGGTACCAGAGTCCCCCTGCAGCCATTCCAGTGTCCTGTTACCTGGCTATTTTGCCCCATTTATCATAAACACTACTAATGTATGCATACTGCTTTACTTCTACAATGATCTGAATTTTATTTTTATATTTTACAGCACAACAATGCAGAAACACTATAAGACATCATCTGGTAAACAAAGCAATACTGTCTCTCAATGAAAATAGGCTTGACATTAAACTTTACCCTTGAAACTCACATTCATTGAAACAGCATTGAAACCCACACACACAACATCCAAAGAAAATGCATCTGGCCAGTGTTGGATAAAGATTACCTTTGGGCTGTTTTCAAATCATTGGCCCCTTGCACACAAAACAAGAAACATACATGTGTTCTTTTCTTTATACACCTTCCTGACTTTATTAAATTATATTCCTTGTATAATACAACACACATGTTAGAGCGCATTTTAAATTTACTGTTTGAACATTTTACCAGTAATCTGTACTGTAGGCAATGAAACAAAACACATGAACCAATAATGACAAAACTGCCCAATTCAGAACTTTTCCATCATAAAAGTCTGCTTCCACACCCACACTATAAATAGAATGACAGTAGTGTAAGCCATAGGCATCTTGCACAGCTTCTCGCACTTATTTTCAATTTCATTTTTTTGGGGGAGGGGGCAAAAGGTCAAAAACCAGGGACACATTTTAAACATTGCTTGTATAATTTTGTAAAGTTGCTAGAATAAAATGTTGCGCTACCATCATGCATTTCACTGGCAGGTTTTGAACCCAGGACTCTATGCACTACATTCAGAACAACATACCACTATCCCAAATCAGCAGCTGCCTGAAAAATAGGAAGACTGAAATCATTTAGTGAATTCATTTATCACTTCTCAACATAGCTCTTAACCTCAACACAAAAAACATGGACAAAACAACAAAGCTAATAATGGGGGAATCATATGAATAAAAGGTAACATTTTTAAGTGTCTATTTTAGTGGGAGCAGTAGTTAACATGTAAAAGTTTAAATACAAGAGAGTGAAGAATGAGAGCAAATCTGAAAGTGTTAGCTAAGGTCTTTCCTTCTTTCCTCAGAGCTCCAGGGTCTAGACTTTAATCCTGATCTTTAGTGGGTATCTAAATGAAACAAGTATGTTCTCAACATATTTAAATGTACAGGGGAAAAAAAACTTGCAGGCTGCCTGGTTATGCTACTCTAAAGTATCCAGATACAGCATGCTTACCTAGGTAGTGACTGTAAAGAGTCCAAAATTTCAAGCTCATTTACCTGGTTAAGAAATTAATAAACTAAAAACTTAAGCTAAAACTGTAAGCAAGTTTGTTCTAGATAGGGTCGGGCAGTAGTGTCGCTTTTTTCTGACAGCAAAGTAAACATTTGTATCTTCTCTGTAGTAGTTTGTACAAAGTTGGCAGACAGTGGATAATTCCTCTTATCCTTATAGCAAAATAATTCTGTACAGAGCCCAACATAATGTGTGTGGGGGTTACGGGTGTAGACAAAGGACCAAATTCACGGCTAGATTTTACATATTGCTTTAAAAAAAATAGAAAGTTGTTGAAATAACAGGTTTTGCATTGTTCCACATTTTCTTAAGGATATACCATCCAAATGCTTACCATTATCTAGTGACATCAATCTTCAATTAATTTTGCCAGAAAACTACACCTTTTAAAAGGAACAAGATGAAAATATGATGAAAACGTCTAGACATTCTGCAAAATTTTGGACTGTTAAGAGTTATGCAGTGGATAAATCTGAAGAGTTATAAATGGACAATTAATTGTTCTAAGAGCTTGTTTTATTTGTAGTAGCTCATATAATTTTAGCATTACAGAACCAAAATGTTGCAAATGGAAGGCAGTGAATATAACTGAAGATTTATAAATGGATAACTAATCTGCAAACAAATAAGTGTATGCATGGTAATTTAATTTAATACATCCCTGCTCCAAACAACATTTACTTATAATTTCTCCTCTCAATGTACACCACTGTTGTTTGCTGAACAAAGTACACTGGCTGTCTTGTAACTGCATGTTGCTTTTTTTAACTCAACTTTAAAAAACTTCTACTATCCTCAATAACTGGGACTGCACACTATTATTTTCTGTCACAATGAACAAATAAAACAATGTGCATTCTACTCTCTTGCCAACCATTTTTTTGGGGTACACTCTTTGATAGCTATTACAGACCTGTACAAAACATCAAAACATATCCTGAACTATGCCCAGTTTATTGTGTCTAAGTTGTGTGCCAACTATATCATGAGCTATGCTCTAATTGTATTGCATTTGCATGTGTCTTAAGCATACCTTTGAACTGCTACATAACGTAATAATTTTATGCTCCCTCACACACACACACACACACACACACACACACACACACACACACACACACACACACACACACACACACACACACACACACACTCTTCTGTCCTTACCTGCCTGAGTAGTTTGTTCGGCTTGACGGATGAACTACAAGCCCTTCTTCTGTTCATTCTTGCCATTAATCCTTCCTCCTAGTGTTGCTGCCCAGCCGCCACCATAATTCCCGCCATTTCAGATGAACTGCTCAGCTTTCCTCCTAGTGTTGCTGACTTGCTGCCCGGCCACCGCCATTAATCCCGGCTCGAATTCCCGCCATTTCAGCCAGCCGGAAATGATGATCTGAGCTCCTTGAGCTCAATTCCAACTGGCTGGTAGCCTGACAGAGCTGATGTCATTGCGCACGTGATGACGTCAGCTCCGACAGCGTGAAAATTTTAAAAATGTAAAGAAAAATTGGAAATGAAGGAGTGCCACTCGGAATCATGGCACCCCTTTATTTGGACCCCAAAACTCGGTAAAAACCGAGTAATTCGGAACAGTTGGGAGGTCTGTTGAGCCCTCATTATAGAAAAGAAGAGCTACTATGTCTGTCAAAAAAATGAAGCATCAACATTGCAAAATGAAATTTGATATGTAGTGTCTTAATCTGGATACTACTGTCACATTTAATTTATCTGTTCTATTCTGCACTTGTACTGGTATAAATTGTTAGTAACATCTCAAAACCACATAGTGACATGGTGGGAAGCATTTTTTTATTATTTTATAGAAATCATTAACAAAACAGAGCCACTCCCTTAGTGAGTTTCAATCAAACCTCTTTTGGGGTGATCCAAATAACCAATAACTTCTGCCATTGAATGGCTGTCTCTCTTTTTTTCATGTCAGTTTGATTCATATTTGTTAAGTCTAACCATATCAAGTCATAAAGTTCATAGTCTGCGTTTGCCTTTGGTCACAACTTTCAATTCCTGACTCAATCATTTTTCACACTTGCTGTGATTAATATTTTCTGTTTTATGTTTGTATTAGTTTTTTCAAGTTTCTTAATCTTTCCCCTCTTAAATAAGTTTGCAGTCTTTTGGCTTATCTCAGCTTTGTAGAATAGTTTGCTGCACATATTTCTTCTCATGTTATTTAAAAGACAACTTTGCAAGCAGAACACTGTTCTAGATCTGATTGGAGTTTAATTTGCTTTTGAAAGCTATTTTATTGACTTTCATGAGGGCATTGTTCAGTCATAGGCTAACTTTGCTTTGCCAAGCTTTTTTTTTTTCCAAAGCTTTCACAGCATATGCTATACATAAACTTACTTATTAGTGTGTATGTGAGACCTTCTGCAAAAATGAAGTCCTTAGCTAATATGTGTAACTCTGCAAATAACCCATATTACTCCTATGGCTTAACTGTTTTCTTTTTGTGCAACCTGAAAGGGTGTATAATTATCAATAATTTGGCATTCAAATGTTTTCGTTTTTATTTATTTCTATTTTCACACATGGTGCTCATGAAAGTACAGTGGTCTGCGGATCCTTTGCAGCCACCACATGCCAAGAAGGTCCAGAATCAAAACAGTACATAGAGCATATTAGCACAACTCAATAACAAAACTGCAATGCTATATACAGAAAGCAACATATAACCAAACTCTTTTGTAAATGCTAGCACTGTGAAAAAAAACTTACTTGCAAATAACAGCAATTAGGGAAAGACCTGATACTTTTTACAAGTATATACCTAATGGAATACCATATGTAGAGGTATGATATATAAACTAAAGGATGTTAAATGATAATGGTAAGTGAATGGTTAAGGGGAGGAGGGAAGTGTGCAGGACTTTTAAAATCTCCTTAAAAGACTCTTTAGATGTTTAAATGGAAATGCAAACTAAATAGTCTGTAAGTCCTGAGATCCATTACACTTAGCAATACTGATATTTCCACATATTGTTGGGTCATTTGCCAAGTACTGTAGCCCCACCCTTTAAATATAAGCTCCACAATATTCTCTAATAGCATGAAAAGCTTTAATACATCCCAGATGCTCATGCAATTTAAATTTGAACAACCATTCTTCCATTTGTCAGCTCATGAGTATATACCTCCTGCAACTACAAAACTAGTATTGAAACACTTTTTCCTACAATAGTGCCAAAAGAAATGTTGTGTTACACCAATGCATGCACTCCTCTAATATCAATACTGGCTATACATTCGAGTTTAGTTTTGTTTCATTACTTTTTATAAATGTTTTGTGCCTTTATGCAACCACCTGTGCCTGTTCTCAACTTTGATGTCAAAAGTCACTTTTAACATCCAGATTCTAGTCTATTTTAAGAAAATCTTTTGATTTTTAATATTTGTGCAACATTTAGAAATAAGGAAAATAAAACATTAACAAACAATATTATTTTCTTCAACAATCATCAGTTATAACAAAGAAAGCATTCATAAATAAAGACTTATTTAATTTTATAAGAAACATCTCTAAATTATCCTAGCCAAAAAAATAAATAAATAAATAAACAACAACATTACTTGATGACCTTAACTTAACTGTGTGTTTTTTCTTTTGCACAAAATAGTGGTTAAGGCTAGAAATTCCTCAAACAAGGGTGATGCCTCAAATTTCCTTTCCTTGTCATAACCTTTTCTGTCAACTGCTAAAAAACTCCACAGTAATGCTTATTGTTTATTACTGACTTCTGTAGGAACAAGTATATTTACTAAGTTGACTGCCCTTGCTAAGATACAATAGTTTGTCAAAAGACCTTTAAAAATTCTTACTGTCATTCCAATATGTACATATATAATTAATCTCAAACATCAAAAATATATACCCAGAAAGCTTTGAAATCTTTCTCACATCTCCAACATGGCAAATCATTAAATATGGTAAAGTTAAAATCTCATATGGTGTGGTTAATTCTCTATGGATATACTTCCACATAAAACATTTCCAACAGATAGTAGATGACGTTAGGCTTAAAGATTTTAATAGCAGTGATTTCTTTTCCTTATTTTTTTAGATCAGTAAAATATAAATATCCAGAAAGTCCCAATAATTCTTTGTAAAACAGATAATTATGGAAATCAGTTTACATGTTTTTGACATACTTTTTAATGAAGTTTTACCTTTAGTAATGAATATTGTGGACTTATAAAAATTGGAATGACGTCCCTTTCTTCAAGGTATAGTGAATTTAGTCAAATACCTAACTGTCCTATAGTACACCTAATAAGTTAACCAACTGAGAATCTAAATATTTTACTTAATAACGTACTAGTAGGGAGTATGTTTTCTTTATCTAAACAGCCATCCCATAACAGCACATTATTTTTTTCAGTCTTCCCATATTTAAGGGATTTTTCCATTCTATAAAGCCTATTATAGATGTAATGGGGATGATTAAGAATTTCCATTTCTTAAGTAAAGTAAAATTGTAAATATCATTTCTGAAAGTCTTTAGTAATGTGTCAGAATAGTAAAAATTAATTGTTTTCTATATCCCTGTAAGTAATCTTTTAGAAGCCAAATGAAAATATTATTTAGCCCACTTTTGTAGTTAAATTGATTGTATTGAACATGGACAATTTCATGAATATCTTTCCACTTACTTTAAAAAAAAAATTCCAACCATTCTAGTACTCAACAATGCAGCTAACAGATTCAGGTTTAAACCTGCATGTCCCCCAATTTACCAAAATCTGATGTTTGTTATACACTGTTTTTGACTTTGTAGGGTGACAAAGAAATGAGCCTAGCATTCTTTCTAGTTTCTTGAGTAATATTTTCTCAAGGATTGGAGTAGCTGATTATGGTAAGTATAAAACTTATGTAGAATTATTATTTTTATGACCATTTATCATTCTTCAAATGAGGAAAAAGTCTTGTTCCATTTTTCAATAAGGTGTGAAATTTCTTAAATAAAAGTGTTCAAAGTTGTTATTAATAAGTGTGCATATGTCAGAGTAGAGTTTTATTCATATATATTTATTTTATTTCTATTCTATTTTTATTTATTATATTTATTTGACATCGGTTTGCCAGGAAAGTCTGACTGGGAAAATCTCCACATTGACATAATATGCTTACAATTAAATTACAACATTATTACAAAATCCAGTACAGAAGAACAACATATTAACTAAGTAAAAAAAAAAAATCACTACTTTTAATAATATAATTATTTTATTGAAGACTTAATTTGACGGTTTCACACCACAATTTTAGTTTTCTTATTAAATTCACAGAAGACACAGACTCAAAAATCTTCATAATTTTATTTATTTCATGAATGGAGTCATTTATATTACCCAATATCAGTAGTATGTTGTCTATAAAAAGTTATATTTTGACTGGTAGATATTTAAGATCTTAAATCCATCTATTTTTTTTCAACCTCTTATACTATGTACAAACAGTTCATTAGCTAGAACAAACATTAATGGTAAAAGGGCACCCCTGTTTAGTTACTTTATTAATAGTAAAAGACAGTGAGACAAGTGTTCCTATCCTAATAAAGGCCCAAGATCCCATGTACAAACTAAGTATAATTCCAATAATGTTTTCTAGGAAACCTTATAATTTAAGCCATTTAGATTAATAGCTACAGTTTAGTGAGTCAAAAGTTCTTTAAATATCCAAGCTGATTCGAGATCCTTTCATCTTTGGTGTATCTATAATGGTTATTACTATCTCAACATTGTCACTGGCAAGCCTATTTGTTACAAAACCCATGGTGTCTTTTTAACAAAGATATCGACAATGTATTTAAATTAGATGCCATAATTGAACAGAATATTTTATAGTCCATATTTTAAAGTGAGATAGGTCTATAAGAAAATAATTGACTCATTTTCCTTTCCCTGCTTAAATATAGGGGCAATTAAAGAATATTTTCAGGTTTGAGAGCCATGTTACATTTTTGTATTTGTTTTGATACATTTTTTAATTTAGCAACTATATGAAAGGGTATAGTTTGAAGATGTCAGCTGTCAAAATATCCAGTCCAGAAAACTTCCTAGTTTTCTTTTACATAGTATCTTTGACTTCATACATAGATAATTGTTTATCACAGATTAATTTCACCAAGTCATTTGGGTTTCCAGTACCATGATGAGAGTGGACGTCATTCCTAAGTAAGGGTACAATTAGAGTTCTTAAATGGAACTGTTTCAGCATTTAATTTTAGCCAGGGGTGCTTTTCTCAGCACCCAAAATTGTCTTGTTCTACAATTCATATGGGGTTACATGCATTGGTAGCACATCTAATTATGACTGCACATGTGTATTTATTAGACCCATTGCTCCTACTACTTTTTGGACTGTCAGGGTATCTTTATTTCACACTGCTCTTATTTCTGCCAGCAAATCCCAATATTTTATGACTTTACATCACTCTGAATGTTAGACACTGTAATCACTGGGTGTAGCAATTTCAGTTATCTTTTTTCTTGCACTACTATATCTGGTTTTATCACGTATATTTTTGAATTCTTGGTGACAGGTAATCCAATGTGAAATAAGCTTTAGTATTCTCTAAAATGCTTTGTGGTTCATGATTCCAATGCATTTCTACTATTTCTATATTGTAGTGTTAGCACAATTCCCAATGCAGCAGTCTTGCCACGGTATTGTGCCTTTCAGTATACACACATTCTGCAATAAGTGTATCACACCCAGGAACAAGATGTGTGACCTCCAGTTCTTTTTTACAGAAGCTGCATTTGCTTGTTTCTTCCACCCTTTCAATCGATTTTTAAAGTACATAGTTCATAATCACTAATAGACCACCGTTAGGAGCCTTTCATCTTTGGGCTTCAATTCACATCTCCTTAACCATTCCTATGTCAATTTATTTATTTATATACATATTTTATTTTTGTTTACCAGGATAGACTGGGTGGGTAACCCATTTTCAATGGAGGCCTGGGGGGAAAAGCCCCACTAGTTGCAGAGAAAACATAATCTAAATAAACCACAAATTTTTAATTTTACATTTTAGTCAACATGAGGTGGCAAAAGGAGATCCCTGGACTTGCCCTGGCTGACTCTTATGTGAAGTGGCATTCCAGTCAATTTGTTCATTAATTTGCAATATTTTATTCTTCTCTACACAGGTTGATGCTTCTTCTGAAAAGTCAAATATTTTGTAACATTCTCGTAATGATATCTTTTTCTTACAAGGAATAGCAAATTCTTTTTCAAATGTTTTATTAAAGGCAGGGGAGGCTTTCCTTTTACTTGTTAGTTTAGATGAACAGCATCGTCAAATCTAAGTGTTCATCAGTTTTGAGATAAAGGGTATACTATATAATTTTTAATATTAGATCTTTCAGTTGGCTGGACATAACTGTCACAATATTGAAATGAAGTGGATCAGTTTTAGAAGGAGATACTAAAGATCCATGTGCTGTCTCAATACCAAGGGATAGAGATACAAGTAAGTTAATATTTTTTTTATATCCAAGATGCTAAGAAACTGCATTTCCTCCTTCACTGTCTCAAGAATCCTGTATATTCTGATGTTGCTCTGTTTCAGTAAACAGTCTATCTGCATTTTGCCCTCTGATATACTTCCTTCCAAATCATCTAAAGTTTGCTCAAAACTGCTGAATTAGTCTGTTGCTTAACCAGGTTTTCTAGCATGCCCATTTGTTTTTTACTTTCTTCTTTGGATATGTTTAGTTTTAAGCAATGCTCATCCACTTTGATTGAAATGTCCTGCAGACAGATAACAAGATACTTAAGTTCCTTCTTCACTCAAGTATTCTGAGCATTGGCTTTGGAATGGTTAATTTTGTTGTAACATCCTTCTGAAATTTGAAAATTTGTTTCTGAAAATTTCAGAATCTAAATAAATCAGTGATAATGTAGCATTTATTTGTTCTTATATTCTGCTAAAGTTTATTCAATATAGTTGATTTTGTCAGGATTATCTGTCAGAATATAGAATACTGCCACAGAACTGCATTCAGATGCTGTATTTCCTCTGTCATTTTGGACATCATTCCACTGTAACATCATACTTGTGAAGATACAGATTTGAACTTATGTCTTTAGTGTTCTCTAATCTCCAACACTCCCCATCAGACATTGAGTGGCTTAATGCTAGAACTGTATTTGTAATCTTATCAAGCATAACCACAGTATCCCCTTATGTAGCTGTCAGCAATTTCAATGCTTCAATATAGTTTCTCTTAATATCTGAAAATATGCCTAGAGTTTGCTTTAATACAATACCTGGCCTTTTTTTTCTATTAGCAGAGAGAGAGCGAAAGCAGTTCTGTCTGTTCCATTTTAAACTCATACTCAGTAAAATATGAAAGTTTATTAATTTTTCTTCGTTCACTACATTTCAAAAATTCACTATAGTCATCCTTTTCAGGGTTTATTCATTAACCTGCCCCATTTTTAATGGCTACAGGTTCATAGGTACATACTAGGCTATTGGTCCCTGAGGATATTTAAGAAGGCTAACCATACAGTCCAGTGAAGTTTTTAGTCCTTATATTATTAGTATGGATAACCCAGAGATGAGTAGAGCATTTACATGGTGCAACTTTCCATGAGGGACAAGGGTGATAAAACAGGAGTGAATCTGTAGTTACTCTTCCATTCATCCAGATTACATTTGAATAGTGTACCTTTGTATGATTTTTCACACACATAGGTTCATATTTAATTACTAGGCTAGCTGCCAATGGGGAACATTTAAGCCTAGTTAATCTCCCTCCTAGAGATGGGAATCAAAACCTGCATATTTGTAAGGCAAACACCTCAACCATTATACCAACCTCTCCATGGAGAGGAAGACAATTCCAAAGAAATTTTATTCTCTGTGATTCACATCTCTCCTCCCAATATATTTTGTTTATGTTGCAAATTATATATACATGTTTTGAATAAGTGTTTATGCCCCACTTGACTAATGTGCAGTAGATCTGAAATAATAGAGTGTGCTGAGGATCTGTACACAAGGCAGAAATTGCCAATCAGTAGCTTTTACGACAGTAAGAAGATAGACAAAACATTGTGAATGTCTGCATAGTTTTTATGATTTTAGGCTCTTAATTTTCTTAGTAAGAAAACATTGTGGGCATTCAAGTTATGTCAAATATTTGGATAAGTACATACCAAAAATGACATTATACTCAATAATCAACCTGGCAATTGTAGAATACAGTGGAATGATCATGCACCTTAAGATAAAAGCATTTCCCTTAGTAATAAACTGCAATGAAAAACACTTTCTTATAGTAGTGGATACATGGTGATCAAAGGACAGTTCATTGTCTACATAAAAGGTCAGTAACTACTGTGTACATTTTCAGGAGTTTGTTGTCAGTGTGATAGTTCAAAGGAACTTCTGGCTTGCTGAAGGATACTATTATAATTTTTTGGCATTCAATTTTAATCCAAGGTTTTGACACTGGCTATTGGTTTGGAAAAGGACCTTAGTGGATCTTGCTATTCTCTAGGGTATCAACTTTACAGTCATCTGCAAACTTCATCAGCCATGAATCTCAACAGTAGCATTGACCTCTGAATAGTAAATACCAAACAGAAGTGGCCAAATGAATGAACTCTGTGGTGCACTACTAGTGAGATGTCTTTAGGAGGAGGAAAGAACAGCTCACACTAATTTCCTGGGTTCAATTTAGCTGGTATAGTTTATCGATAATATGATGCTGAACGTTTTTGTAAAGTCTAGATTTGTAGTGTGTGCTGTCTTGCCCTCATACATTGCATTAGTAATAGACATAATTGCCATTACATGCTGCTACAAACCTTGCTCAGTACTATTCCTTTCCTTCCGTTTATGGTTATTATCCATAATTTTACTGCATATTAATTATGTATTTGTTGATAAGAAAAATGGTTTCTAACATAAACAAATTCCCTTTTTGTTGATCTTTACATTTTGGGTATTAATTAGTTGTAAATTCATTATTATTGTATGGTAAGCATGTGCACACACTACTTTTCTAACACTGTATTACATCAGTTGTAGTGCTTCCAAATCACCAACACATCCAATTTACCACAGAAAAAGTAGAAACTTTGCTTGAAAAGCTGACTTTCTCTACTCCTCTGATCATTTACTTCATCCTAAGTCCTTAAAACTGGCATAAAGTATTTTAGCAAAATCTCTAACACATATCTTTTGTCTTTCACTTATAACAGGTACATTACACTAGAGATTTAAGCTCACTCTTATAAATTCTTTTTCTAAAGTTCATTTCCCCTGCTAAACCCAATGAGTATCATCTGATAGCTAATATATGCCCACTTGCTAAATGATTAGAACAACGAATCTACAGCAAATTCTCAGTTATGTAAGCACAGAGAAATCTTCAAAACACTCCCCTGGATTCAGCAAACATCCGTGCAGGAATAACTTATTCCTGCATGGAAGTGACCGTGGCTGTTCAGCACGGCAGCCTGCCATGCATATGTATAAAGGTGAGTTGCCATACTGTAAAACAGACATGGGTCTGTGTACAAGTGCACGGGGTGTGTCTGAGAGCAGTGCTCTCACAATACACATGCCCCCTGCACACTAGAATTGTCATACGGCAATTTAAAAATAAGTGAGAACGCTTGTAACATACCTAACCTGTCAGAGTAAAAAATGTGGATAAAGCCATAAGGAACAATCGTCCCTACAAAGGCAGAAAGTTGATAAATAACAGGTTTAGCATTAGCATGGATACTCTGAAGGGTGCATATTAAAAAACACAACAAATAATTTTTTTTTGAGCTATGCAATAAAGTTTAAGAGTAGCTGCGTGAGTGTGCCTGTTGCTTAGCTATGCTTAGCCCAGCTGAAATGGCTGAATAAGTTAAAAAGCAATAGACATCCAGTGCAAGCATAAGTGCAACAGTGTAGAGGTTAGAGCGTATGTCTTGCATGTAGTAATTCATGATTCGAGCCTCACCAAAGCTATTTCAATTTTGTATGTGTAAACATTACAATTGCAATTTATTTGTATATTAATGTAGGAGGTAACTTATTTTTCTCAACCAAAGTAGTGTATTAGGCCCAGATGTGAGGTGTCAGTGTAATAAAGTAGTGAAACCCCCATATAAATGCAAGAGCCCCATACAGTATAGTCACACAAGAATAAATTAATCACAACACATTGGGGGATGTCAGGGAAGGTAAATAAATCTATATTATGTAATGAATGATAAATCAATCCCATACAGGTGGTAGACCAATATAATAAAACATAAGCAATGCTAAGCATTGCACAGCTATGTTGACCAGCTGTAAGCATTGTGTATATATGAATAGCCCAGCTATGTGGATTTGCCCAGTGGTAAACAGTGCTGAACCTGCCCCTTTAAGCACTGCCAACCATAGCTAAGCAGGTTTGCCCATAGCTTAGCTGCGCTCAGCAGTTTCAAAAGTAACCAATCACAGCAAAGTGTGGGAAATCAGCCCTATTTAAACCTTGAAGGAGGCAATACAGCCCATAACTAGTGGGGGCTCATCACTGCAGGCACCATGGCTGGAGTAGGAGAAGGTGTTCACTTTTGTGCACAATGTTGTGGCATTCTGGAGTCCAGGGTCATGGTTGGACTACTTGGTGAAAACCATGATTTGAGACTGCTGCAGGGACAGTACCAGGGCTCAGAATATAAAGAGGAGGACTGGGACCGTCTCACCTGTAAACTCACCAGTGCTGCTGGGATCCCTCAGACTGGTGATCAGGTTTGGCATCACTATGCTGATCTCAAGCGGAGAAAGAGAGACCTTCTAGACCACTGGGAACAAGACGCTCGGGCAGGGAATGCCCCAGTAATGTGTAAGTATCAGTATCAATTGCTGTTTAAGATAGTCCAGGATGTGTATGTGATGGATAGGTAGTCATACATGTTTCTCTGTCTCCTGTACAGCTGCAGCTGAGAGGGCTTCAAACATGGAGCACATGGAAGCAGGTTGCAAAGCCTGTGCCACAAGGCTGGTGAGTACTGATCTAGCTGGCAGTATAATCGAAAGTAGTAGAATATCACCTGTCAGTGATGTAATCTGTGTATTGTTTGAACCAAATAAAACTGAAATTACCACAGATAATGCTATTGATATACATAAAATAGTGATAACCTGTCAATAAAACTATACAACTCTGGAGTGCTGTGTTTTATTTGCAAAGTGTTGGTAGGAATTGGAAATGTGTATAGCTTTTGCACAGCAGATATGGCTCTGTAGCATTAATTATCTGAAGTTCATGTGGCAAAGAGTCAAGTCTTGTACCACAGATTAAGCATAACAAAGTTCCCCTGCACTATGATCTGATAGCTGAATATTAAAAATGCTTGTTAACCCTTATTCCCTGTAATGCAATATCTGAAAGTGTAAGTACACAGTAGAACAACTGACTGCCATGCAGGAATGTCAGAAGTACAAGGTCAGATTGGCCAAATCACAGGCTGATAGGTAGAACATACTCACACAAGAACTAACAGTTCCTTGACAGCTTATTCTGATCAACATCAATATTATGACTATTTTTTGAACAAACTGGCAGGGTTTGAATCCCGGGAGTGGTACTAAGCTGTCTGTATATTTCCACACAAGAATATGTGAGTATTGTTATAAACAGTCAGGTAGTATAAACACACATTTTCCCACAGCTTCGGCAGGTAAGGCAGGCTGGATATTAACCATAGGATGTGTCTCTTATACACTGTGTAGAACACACACTGGCCAGCCCCAAAGCTGCAAATGACAGCAAGAGAAGTACATAGACCACTTAGTTTTCCAAAACAAATGCTGTCACAGATATTGGTCACTGTCCCCAGCACCCATGGTGCTGTACAAAAATGAAGGTAGACTATGACATTAGCATACATACACACACATACACACACACACATGCACACACACACACACACACACACACACACACACACACACACACACACACACACACACACACACACACACACACACACACACACACACATCAAAGCCGAACCCTGTTAATGTGTAGAAACAGTCAGGTAGTGTTAACCCAATTTTTTTCCATAGGTCCTAGCAGCTTAGTACAGCTGTATATTAGGTGTACACAGTTTGAACTGATAACTGTGTACAACACCCACTGGTCAACCCCAAGCCCATAGGTAGTTGTAATTTCAGGTCATATCTGGAGAGTATTGTGTACACTATAATGTACAGAACAGTTGTGAGCAATGTAATAACAAATAGTTGTTAATTTCTCTGTCTCACTCCCACCATTTCTGCAACAATAATACAACCAAAAAAGTAAATGGTATGTTTTTAACAAACCTACTGTTGGGACATGTTCCCTATTGTTATACCAGTATTTCAATGTCTGTTTATTGCTGTTCCCTGTTGAAATGAAATCACTGGTGGCATGTTGCTATCAATGTAACCGGCATGCTGCTGTAATATCCACTGTGGTTCCATATCTGCATGTGTTCTGTTTGCCATGCGACTGTGTTATGGTGTCTATTGGAACACCCATGCATGCTGTTATACCTAATCTTGGCATTGTATTGTTCATAACTAACCAACATATGTTGTAAACTGTCAACATCCTAGCTCATCTGGGAAGGATGATCCCAGCGGATCCGCCTATCCCACCTCATCTGGCCGTGGCACAGGGCCCCAGCATGTTTGTGAGTCACCCCAGATCTTCCTTGTCGACTGGCCCTGCACCAAACACAGATGGAATCACTTCAGGGGATGGGGCTCATCCCCCCTTTGGAGTAGGGGTGGACAGGAGCCTGTCACCCGATGTCAGGTCCATGGTCTGGTGTGTAGGGAGATGCAAAAGGAGTTTGTATCTCAGCTACACCAGTTTGAGGGCCACCTGTTGCATCCTAAGGGTCAGCCTGCCCATCCTGCTCATCCACCAGCACAGCCAAATTTGAGTCGGCGAAGGTGCAGTGGTGACTGCCCATGGGTGGAGACCTCAGTCTCACTGTAACCATTTGTGGGCTCATGTGCCTCTGATTATCAACCGCCCTCCTTATCAAGGTGTTCATCCCCTACATGTGTCATACACTGCCCCTGTCTGCTGTCTTGTCTGTTTTCCTACCCAACCTCCCTTCCCACATATACCTACTATCCTTCCCCAACAACCCACTCTCACCTTAAAAAAAAGGTCAATCTGTTCCCACTAAAAAAATTACATCCCATACATAGCTGTCCATTTTGCAGACATGTCCACTGACATGTAATCTTGTCCAATTGCCTACATAACACATTATTGTTGTCCTCACCCCTCTCTCAGGGGTATGAGTATCCAAATTCACCTCCAAATTCAATACATATGCACAGCCGCAGCTGTAGGAGAAATGGACAGCTATGGACCTTCCCTACTTCTGTCCTGCACATCCGTAATCATGTTTCATCTTGTTTTTCCCTTTACATACCCCTTTTTAACCACTTTCCTATCACCCCTTTTTCTTTTATTTTAAAGAAATTAGCATGAGGGTTAGCTGGAGTAAGCACCGCTAAGCAAAGCTAAAATGGAGTAACCATATTTTAGAGATGTTAGCTTTGCGCAAATGCTTGCAAACTCACTTAAAGCCACTTTAAAGTGCCTTAATCACCCTCTCACCATTAGCCACTGTTGTGGCCAGCAACAAAAATAATCACTGCTGCCATGTCTTGAATCCAGGACCCTTCACTCAATAGCCAGCACTCATTCCACTGCACCATCTGAGCTCTAGAAGTTGCTCCTGCTTTTCCTAACTTATTATTCAGTCCGGACATTTAACATTAATGAAAAAGCTATCAACCCCAGGTCTTGAACCCAGGACCCTGTACAATAAAATCAGAAACCATAACACTGCACCACCTGAGCTGCAAAAATCTATGCTTGTTTAGTCAAACATAACATTCAATAGAGTGCCTATATATTTAACCATGTATTACCATCGCTGAGTGGTGGGCAAACCTGTTGACATATGCTCAAACACAGAATAGGTAAACAGTAGTTATCTTACCTAACCAGATTTGCACATTGGTAAGTGCTGCTAAGACAAGCCCACACAGTTTAAATGCCTGTGCATTTAACCGTGTGTTAGTTTCGCTTAGCTTTGCCCAAATGCTCGCATACCCACTTAAAGCCGCTTTAAAGTGCCTTAATCACCCTCTCACCATCAGCTGTTGTTGTGGCCAGCAACAAATATAATCACCCCTGCAAAGTCTTGGACCCAGGACCCTTCACACTACAGTCAGTAACCATTCCACTGCACCATTTGAACTCTAGAAGCAGTCCAGACATTTAACATTAATGAAAAAGCTATCAGCCCCAGGTCCCTGTACAATACAGTCAGAGATCATACTACTACACCAACTGGACTGCATGAGCTATGCTTGCTTAGTCAAACATAGCATTCAGTAGAGCGCCTATATGTTTAACCATGTATTACCATCACTGAGCGGCAAGCAAACCAGTTGACATATGCTCAAACACAGAATAGGTAAACAGTAGTTATCTTACCTAACCAGATTTGTGCATTGGTAAGCACCATTAAGACAAGCCCACACAGTTTAAATGCCTGTACATATAACTGTGTGCTAACTCTGCTTAGCTTCATGCAAACCTGTGCAAACCCACTTAAAGCCGCTATAAAGTGCCTTAATCACCCTCTCTCCATGAACCATTGTTCTGACCAGCAACAAAATAAACAACCTTTGCCAGCTTTGAACCCAGCAACATGTACACCTTAGTCACAGCACATAGCCATTAAGCCATGCAAGCTGTAAGAGTTTGGGATGATTTCATGAACATATCTTGCAGGACAACACTGTACTATAGGGAATGAATATTGTGGAAGCATTAAACATTCAAATAAGATATTTGAACACACATATATAAATTTAAATATATATATATATATATATATATATATATATATATATATATATATATATATATATATATACCTACTCAGATACATGTATATACATATACATATTTTTATATGTGTGCAAACATATATCTGTGAACATTTGCTGTATGCACTAGTATATATATATATATATATATATATATATATATATATATATATATATGTGTGTGTGTGTGTGTATATATAAACAACACACTTGCAGATAAATACTGGTAAGCCTAGTAAACACCACAGTATAATGGCTGTGTAGATAGATATATCCCCCATGAGAGTCACAGAATACCCCTACATATCCTGTGGCAGATCATACTGTAGATAAAATGCTGGGGTGGTACGGGACATTCATCGTCTGACCCCACACATACACAGTCCAAATAACAAGTACACACTCTGCCACTACATAATCATGATAGGCCTTACACAGTGGCCAGGCATACAGCAATCTCTTAGGTAAGTAATTGAAATGACTAAAGAGAGCACAGTGAAACCCAGCCAGTAATCCTACAGTTGCCACCTTATCAAATGGCCAGAGTGTGACACATTTGTAGAAATGAGAATGTTTGCATTAAAAAAAACACATACCACCATTTTCCAAAAAAAGTTTATTTCTGTACTATTTCATTTGTTTATGCCATGTCTTACAGCATGTAGGTGTGCAAAATACAACATAACTGAATTATGAAAATATTAAAGGAAACATATGATACAGTCTTGCTCCTACCATCTTATGACATTTTCCAGTTGTCAGAATTGTCATCAGCAGTACCATACCTCTCAACCTGTTATAGGCAAAAACATGGGCAAAGCATAACATGTTCGTGGACAAATAGGGATTGATTATAAATATCCTCTTACAATCTCAGAAAGCTGATAGAATACTATAGGTTTTACAGTAGCATTACTTTTCTGAAGGATGTGGAGTCTTACAGTCAAATGTTTACCATTGAATGAGTCCAATTCTGAGCTTTTTGCCAGAAAGGAACCTAATTAAGGAGGAACACACAAATGTTATGATGCCAACATCTGGACATTAAGGAAAAATGTGTACAGTTGAGGGATATGATTAGGCCACAACTGGCAAAACAATGACCATGCCTTGCACAAAAGGACAGGTGCCAAAGTAAGCCACACAAAGTATCAGACAGTGATGTAATGGCAAAAGCCTTCAAGTAATACAAAAGTGCAAAACACACTTGCCTTGAATACAAAAATCAATCAACACTCAATTACATGATTAAGCCAACAGCCTCCAATTACACTCCTCAGTGAACCACCTAGTGGGGAAAGTAAGAAATGTTACAATGTAAATCGATCCTTTACATAACAATGCTTCACTTCAAACTGGTCTGTCAAACTGACAAACAGACTGTGTGCCATAAAGTATCCTCTAACCCACCACTGTTCCCATCACCATATTATTAAAAAGTACAGCTATATACCTTTTATGTTTTTATTAGTAATATCTCTCACATGTACTAATAGCCTAAGAGTCAAACATGTACCCCCCTAAAATGTGTTACATGGGTATATAACAGTGTTTACTATACACTGACCACTTGACTATACACGGTCAAACATGTTGTCTAGCCTATGGCCCATATTTATGGCCCCTACCCCGCAACATGAGTGGGAGTCCACAACATCACTGGGATGAGAGCAGGAATGTCAGCACTAAATAATGATAGCCCATACCTATCAACCTCTTACTGCATGACATCTGGACAAAGCCTGGTATATAAGTGGAGGACATAGGGCCAAACACAGGGCCATATTCCATATATTGCACTCATACACTGTGAAAGTTGGTGTTACATGATTGTTTACAACATATCCTTCCTAAGATGAAGTCACAAACACTAATGCATGTTTCCAGTTATTGATAGCAGTCAACACAGTATGGCAATGATTTGTCAAGGACACCTGTTTGGGGAACACACTAAACATAGTGGCCCAAACCCTGGCCATTGTGTGTTTAGCCCTACATTTGAGAGCTATGCAGACGCATAACGTTGTCAGACTGCAGGCTATGCAGAACTAGCATGTACACACAAACCCTGTTAAACTAGCAGTATTCAAAGCATATAACAGTGATATTATTTCTAGATGTTACAAACTGTGGTGCCATTTTTAAAGCCTGACCAGAAGCAACACTATCTTTCTTCTACCCCTGAGCCGGTTCCTGCGGTAGTGCTGCTTGCGTCGCCTCCCATATATCACTCCAGAAGCTCCCTTCCTGCCTCCAAACTGAAAGGAACACCTCCTGCAAATCCTCTGATATTTCCCTGGATTTTTGCCTGCCAGCCTGAGCCTTTCGGACTACTGTGAGGACTCCCCAGCACCATAACTTGTTGAATTATATCACTCCAGAAGCTCCCTCCCTGCCTCTAAACTGAAAGGAACACCTCCTGCAAATCATCTGATATTTCCCTGGATTTTTGCCTGCCAGCCTGAGCCTTTTGGACTACTGTGAGGACTCCACAATGCCATAATTTGTTGAATTATATCACTCCAGAAGCTCCCTCCCTGCCTCTAAACTGAAAGGAACACCTCCTGCAAATCCTCTGATATTTCCCTGGATTTCTGCCTGCCAGCCTGAGCCTTTTGGACTACTGTGAGGACTCCCCAACACCATAATTTGTTAAATGTATGTAGACCTAAATCTAGTATTGTAACTACCTATTAATCACTTAAATGTACTTGTCTGCCTCCCTGTGTGAGTGATTCAGCAGCCTACCGCAGACCGACATCTACTCTCCCCCCTCCATGTCTTCTACGTCCACAAAGCTTTCATAGTATCCTAGAATTTTTTATCAAAGTGCACCATTAGTGGATCCTCTTTCCTGCCTGCTATCTTCCTAGTTAACACTAGG
The DNA here is from genome assembly GCF_019279795.1 of Protopterus annectens. Lineage (NCBI taxonomy): Eukaryota > Metazoa > Chordata > Ceratodontiformes > Protopteridae > Protopterus > Protopterus annectens. The sequence continues at coordinate 44,255,149 of NC_056740.1, read as the reverse complement.
TGGCAGCACCTTTCATCCTAACCCAGTAAAACCCTATTCCCACCTTGGCTTCATTTATTTTGTAACTGACTGTATATCTCAATATCCTAATTAACACTCTCCAAACACTGGAAATAACCCCCCACCCCTCAAAGCACACACTAGGTGTACTAAAGCATCTACAATTACCTTTGTAAATTATTTCTCCCTTTATTTTTCTCACAATAACAACCTGTTTAACTTACCTTCAAAATGGCAGTTGCTGATACTTTTCCTGCTGATTTTCTCCTTTTGCACTATCCCGCTCCATTCGCCCTACGGGCTCACTCCGCTCCCCTACACTACCCCCAAATTCCACCCACCCCCAGTACACCTACACTTAGACTTCCACAAACCACACCCCCCTCATCACCTTCACCACTCACACTCACCAACTGCCTAACTCCTCCCACTTCCATAACCACATTAATCTCACACACACCCCCACCCTCTCTCATACATACACCACACCTCACACACCCATACTACAATGCTTACCATCCCACAACAAACTCTACTACTATCTACCCTTCTGGTATCCCTAACCTATATTGCCCAACTTAGCCTCCACACTAACTCATACCTACCTCTAACCACTCACACCACTACCTCAGACCCCTCAGATACATCCCACTCATATTCACAGATCTCCCCAGAAATCTACTCCTACAACCCATCCAATCTTTTCAAACCCTCCTTACTCCGTACACCACCATCTCCTCACCCTATTCTAACAACTATCTCAAAGAGAAGCGTTTCCCAACAATACCATACTTCTATTTACCCCCGCCGTCTCTTCAGACATCTCCTCCAACATATCTCACTCTCTCTCTCAGGTGAATTCCACCCTAACCCAGGCCTAAACCCCACCATTACCCACCCTAACCCAAGTACCAATCCACAAAAACAGAAGACTATCCACCTCATGACTCTAAATGCACAAAACCTCCATAATAAAATCCCCAACCTACATGCCTAGCTCTCTTACAATCAGCCAGACATAAATGCAGTATCTGAAACCTGGCTCAAACCCTCCATCAGAGATAAGGAAATCCTCCCCCCAGGCTACCATATCATATGCAATGATAGGACTCACAGAAAAGGAGGAGGCGTAGCAATAATCTACCCCTCCACTCTCACTTTTACCCCAGCCACTAACCCCATCCCAACTTTTGCCAATGCAGACTTGACTGTGGGCTTTTTAAAACTTAATAACTACAAATCCATCTGCATCTGCTCCATCTACATACCACCTGGAGACAATACCAAAACTCTAGAAGACATCCTCTCTTGGTTTAGCTCAAACATCATAAATGAAACCTACATTCTTGGTGATATAAATATTAACTGGACCTCCTTCCTCATAGATACCCCAACTCACTCTATCAACCGCTACAACTTCACCCAACTAATCAACCTCCCTACCAGGCCAAACAAAGATGGTTCCTCTGGTACCATCTTAGACTGGATACTAACAACACACCCCAACAATATCTCCAAATCCGGTATAATACCTGACCCACTAGGCGACCACTTACCAGCCTTCACAGACTGCCTTCCCTCCCACATTGAAAAACACATATTCAAGCAATCCCGAAACCTATCTTCCTTCAACCCCAAAATCTTTTCTGAATGACTCAAGGTTACTAATTGGTCTCCACTGAAAAGCCTTCCACTAGATAATGCTATCACATACTTTAACCAAACTTTCCTTACCTTACTTGATAAACTAGCCCCTTTACAAACCAAACGTATCAAAACTAATTCCTGCCCCTGGCTATCCCAAGAAACTAAACTTATAATGAATCAAAGAAACAAAAAGTGTAAACTGTACCAAAAACAAAAAAAAAACAGCACCCTCCAAGAATATAAACATCTTCGTAACCTGGCCAAACAATCAATAAGAAAAGATTGCAAAAACTACTACAGAAATCTGCAATACAAACACTCAAACAATCCAAAGAAATTCTGGATATCCATCTCCTCAGTACTCAACCCTGGTAATAATTCCATCCCCTGCCCCAATCCTAACCTCTCAAGTCTAGAAATAGCCACTAACTTCAACACATTTTTCATAAACCGCATAGCTACATTATCCGCCACTTTCCCCAATCCACCCACCAACACTAACCCTGCCCCTCAAACCCCCTCTCTCACCCCCTCCTCCACCCCTGTTCTCCCTTAAACCCGTCTCCAACAATAGTATAAAAAGACTACTTCAAAAACTAAAAACTGCCATTTCACACTGAGCTGATCAAAGGAAAGACACTGAGCAAACTTGGAGCTATAATATATAATATTACGTATCCTGTTTTTTGTTTATTTTGTTCTTTATTTCTTTGTTATTTATAGCACTTTGTGTCCTGTGTATTTTTCTAGCTAGTTTCACTGTGTGTGAGGTATTAACTAGAAATTGTCCACTTTTATTAAGCATCTGTTGGGTTGTTTGTTTCTGATAACTTTTTGCAGTTAAACTCTTTTTTCTAGAGGCTCCTTTAGCTGTTTAAAGCTTTCATTTAAAGGCTCACTGCTGCTTTTCAGCTGTGAGAAACATTTCTGCAGTTTGTTTCCCACCCTCCCTCCCTGTTGGTATAGTGTTTTTATAGTTGGTGGCTTTGCAGTTGCCCGCCCCTAGTGTAAATTTGATCTGGGACCCCCCTCCCAGTCTAGTGTCATTACCTCATTCTACCCAGTACAGGGAGCACATTTGAGAAGGACAATCAGCTTAGTTTCTGCTACTTCTTTCTCTCTTTCCACTTAAAAAAAATGTATCTGATTTTACTGTATTTGTGTTTCTTCCTACTTTATTTTGCTTTTGTGTCATCTTAAAAGTACTCAATTGTATTTATTACTGCTTGGTGTAACTCATTCTAAGCCTTTTAGTTTAAGCACTTGGGCTTCAGAATAGTTGTTTTACATTAAGAAGGTTTGTGGTCTGCACTGTAGTGGCAGAACAGGTAGCTTACATCCTTCTAAGTTGGGAACTGCTGATTGAGGGCTCAGTGTCTGTTATTCTAAAAGTGTATTAATTCTGGTTTAAGCACATGGGCTTCAGGCCAGTTATTTTACATTAAGAGGGTTCGTGGTCTGCACTCTTGTGGGAGGAGAGGCTGGACGCTGCCCTTCTAAGCTGGGAATTTCTGGTTAAAGGCTTATAGTGCCTGCATATTTGAACTGCTTCTTACTGAAATTGGTACACCTTGTTTGCTGTAGCATAGACTAGATCCAGGCATGCTGAATCTAGCTTTGTTTGTATAACTTGAGCACTAATCCAGGCATTCTTTAAAGTATTCAATTGTATTTATTACTGCTTGGTAGTAACTTGATTAAAGTGCAGCTATCATTCTAAGTCTTTTGGATTAAGCACCTGGGCTTCAGACCAGTTGTTTTACATTAGGAAGGTTTGTGGCCTGCACTGTGGTGGCAGGACAGGTAGCTTACATCCTTCTAATTTGGGAACTGCTGACTGAGGGCTCAGTGTCTGTTATTCTAAAAGTGTATTAGCTCTGGTTTAAGCACTTGGGCTTCAGGCCAGTTATTTTACATTAAGAAGGTTTGTGGTCTGCACTCTTGTGGGAGGAGAGGCTGGACTCTGCCCTTCTGAGCTGGGAATTTCTGGTTAAAGGCTTATAGTGCCTGCATATTTGAACTGTTTCTTACTGAAATTGGTACACCTTGTTTGCTGTAGCATAGACTATATCCAGGCCTGCTGAATCTAGCTTTGTTTGTATGCTTGTTGTTTGTTTGCTTGTTATTTCCCTGAAATGCTAATTCCACCTAAAACGTGGCTTTTCAGTGCTTCTGTGGATCCCTAGTGATATCTGCATTGCTTACTGTACTTATTTCTTTGTTTCACTTGAAAGAAAGTTACTGTTTGTCGTTTTTGCATTTAAGTTACCTGTAACACATTGCATTTAAGTTACCTGGCACTTGCTCACTAAGTCAGCACTAAAAAATTAAAAGCACTACACCCTCACAAACTCCCCTTGAGTGCCTTGTTCCCCATTGACCCTTTTTTCAATTATAAAGGAATTCCCAATGCTATTCTAGCATGTCCAAAGGTCAGTTGTCAATCTCCTCTCCGGTCCAGCTGGTGAATCTGGAAATCTTGAAGCAATGTTACAACTGCCTCATGTACACAGACAAACCTCTCCTCCTCCCAACAAATTCCAACACATGTGAAAGATGCAACCATATAGCCAAACTGGAGGCTAAGCTCTCTCAACTCAGTACTGGCGTGACCAGTCAAGAAGAGAAGGTAACCACACTCACTACAATTCCAGTCTCACATAGACCTACCACGACAGCAAACCAAACACATAAACACACAAAAACATACTTGGAGGCTCTAAATAAAAATCTGCCTAAGCAGCAGACACCTCCAAAGCAGACGCCCAAGCAACCGCTACCCCAAAACAAAACATGTGCAACACATAGCTCACAAAGCCAGTGTACCAAACAGTCATAGCCCTTAAGGCTAAACAACACACCTGATACACTTGTAGTAGGTGACTCTATTGTCAGGCACACTGACGTCCCGCTCACCAGGCTGAACAAGGAGAAGGTCACGGTGAGCTGCCTGTCGGGCGCTAGGATCCGCCACATAACACAAGCACTCAGGTCCTCCAAGGCAAGTACAAATATGACTCAGTCATTGTCCATGCTGGTATGAATGACCTGAGACGTACCTCCCTGGACTACATGAAAAGAGACATAAAGCAGCTCTCTGAGCATATAGCCCAGGCCGGTATGACCCTGACCTTGAGTAACATCTTACCCTCACCAAGAATGATGCCACAATATGAAGACAAGATGATCAATTTCAACAATTGGCTTAAGTATTGGTGTCATTCAAAGGGGATCCAATGCCTGTCAGCCTGGGATGACATGCTCGACAAGCCACGCTGCTTCGCTAGGGATGGCTTGCACCTGTCACCCGTGGGCTTTTGGATATTGGCAAAGGCTCTTGCTACCCCCATAGTGCCTTTTTAGGCAAGGCTCAAAAGACAAACCCACCTCCATAGGTATCACAAGGGATAAGAAACTAAGAGTAATGCTACTCAATGCCAGAATTCTAAACCTCAAGATGCATGCACTCGAAACTCTCCTTAGCATGGAGAACATCGATATCTGTGCAGTAACAGAAACCTGGTTCAAGGCTCCCGAGAGCACCCCAGCACTACCAGGTTATACCTCATACCATACTTTTCGGCCCCAAAACTTGGACCGAACCACAAAAGGAGGGGGAGTATCAATATTCGTCAAAGATACCCACAACTCCAGGTTGGTGGCACAGCATGAAGCATCAGAGAGTTTCCATGTGCAACTAACAGTGGGTAAAACTGCCTTCCAGTTTATAGCCTGCTACAGACCACCCTCCCAAACCCAGGAACCCCACTCGGCCTTCCTGAGAACACTGGAAAATATGAAGGTCTCTCCAAACACCATTATATTGGGCGACTTCAACTACCCAAACATAGACTGGGAGCATTACTCTAGCTCCAACACCCTAGCCCAAAGGTTGCTAGAATTTATAAACTCAAATGCTATGGAACAACTTGTTACCACTCCCACAAGAGGGGAAAACATACTGGACCTAATCATCACCAACATGGGGACTCTATGCTCCAGACCAGAAGTGTATCCCTCACTGGTAAGATCAGACCATAAACTAATCTCACTGGATATTCACATCCCGACCCCGCCCCCTACTCAGAAAACCACAGTGAAAAACTTCTCTAAAGCAAATTTCACACTCCTCAAAACCGAGGTGGAATCCTTCAAAGCCCCCGGGCCTGTGGAAAATAAGGCCCAGACCAGAGAATCCTTTATAAACGCATTCTATGAACACCTTCAGGAATGCATGGATCATGCAATCCCAAATAAAACCAAGACCCAATCCTCCAAAGGCAGATGTCCTGTCTGGTGGACCCCAGCCATAAACAAACTATACAATAGAAGGAGGAAGCTACTACATGATAGAGCAAAATCCCAAAAAGGGAAAGCATCTATGATCAGTATTAGCAAAAAACTACGGGCACTCATAAAATCGTCTAAGGCCAGCTTCGAGAGAAAAATTGCACAGGACACTAAGGATAATCACAAGTCTTTCTTTAGTTATGTTAGGAACCTGGGTGGGAATTCCCAGATATGCTCAGAATTAGTCCAAAATGACAAAAAATACACCAAATCCAAAGACATTGCCAACATCCTAGCTGACAGGTTCAGCGCAAACTCCCCCCCCCCACCAAAAGGGCAAATATCTATCCCAACAGAGTGCTGCCCCCCTGACATCTCAGATGCTCAGGTAAGAGCCGTCCTCTCCAAAGCAAAAAACACAGCATCAATGCGACCAGATGGTGTCCCGGGCTGCATCCTACATGAACTCCAAGAAGAGCTAAACCCAAACATAAAACTACTGTTCAGTCTCAGCCTTACTACAGGATATGTACCCAAAGAGTGGCGTACAGCAATAGTGGTCCCTCTCCACAAAGGTGGTGCCTCAACGGATCCTGGAATCTATCGCCCCATAAGCCTGACTAGCTTGGTCTGCAAAGCTATAGAAAGGAACATCATGGACCTCATAAATAAAGATATTGAGGACCTACAGACACTGGATCCTACCCAGTTCGGCTTTGTTAAGGGCAGATCCTGCCTCTTAAACCTGGTTGATTTCTTTGAAACAGTCACCAAGGCCATTGACAAGGGGAAGGTGGTCCACACAGCCTACCTGGACCTCGCAAAAGCCTTCAATACAATACCCCACTCAGGCATTATAGATAAGCTCACCAGCTTATATATAAACCCCTATGTCACTAGATGGGTTGCAAACTGGCTCAAGGACAGAACCCACATGGTTAGAATTGCTGGAGCCATGTCATCCTCCAAACCAGTTACAAGTGGCATCCCACAAGGCTCAGTCCTGGGACCTCTCTTGTTGGGTATATACTTATCGGAGGTACAGGCCAACACGGAAGGAATGTGGCTGACCAAGTTCACAGATGACTGCAAACTGGGCGCCCTAATCCACACTTCAGCCAACACAAGCATCCTCCAAAAGGGCCTCATAGAAACAGACAACTGGTGCCAGAGCCATGGCCTCAAGCTAAATGCCAAAAAGTGTATAGTCATCCCCTTTGGCAAAAACAAAGTGCCCACAAATTACCACATAGGTGGTAATCCATTAAGTACAGAAGAAGTAATTAGGGACCTGGGGACCCAAGTTGATAGCAATCTCTCATTTGACAACCACATGGCCAAAGTGGTTAGAAAAACATTTTATATAGCCCACCTAATCATGAAGGGATTCGCATCTAGATCAGGGGATGTCATCGTGCCTCTTTACTCATCCCTCATCAGGCCCATAATTGAGTACAATGCCCCTTTTGGGATGTACCTTACCAGACACCTGCAGCAACTGGAAAGACCCCAAAAGTATCTCACCAAGAGGATCAAAGAGCTCAAACAGATGTCATATGCTGCCCGGTTAAAGAAACTCCAGCTCTACTCAGTGGCATACCGCCTGCTCAGAGGCGATCTGTGCCTGACGTATAAAGCCATGTCCAACCCGGAATTAATGGACATGCTGCACCTCAGAAAATCCAAATCCCATCGAGCTACGCACTCGAGAGACTTGAACCTCAGCACTGAAATAAATAGGACATGCTGGAGGGACAGATTCATAACCCAGAGGCTCCCTTCACTCTGGAATAAAATCCCAGTCCAGGTTAGGCAGAGTCCCTCATTGACTCTCTTCAAGAGGAATCTTGATGAGTGGATGGGAGATCGTAGGTTTACCCCCGGTATCACTTCTGTGTCACTGTTAGACAGAGGCACAGTACACTAACCTCGAAAAAGGGCATAGCAAAATTAATTTAAAATGGGTGGCGAAAGCCAAACACACTCTGGCTACACTTATAAATGCCCTAGGGCAGATAGCCTAGTATGAACCTATGAACCTATAAAACCATGCCACAATGCCCCTGACAACCTTCCAGCAAATTTTCTTCAAATCTCTGCCAACTCTATAGCCTATCCCATTTCCATCCTCATAAATAGATACATTCAGGAATCCTATGTACCAACCATCTGGCGTCATGCATTCATAATTCCCCTCCACAAAGGCGGTAAGAACACAGACACAACCAGCTTCAGACCCATAGCTATACTCTCTCCCCTCTCTAAAATTCTAGAGAAAACCATCCACTCCCAGCTCATGCCCTACCTAATCCAGCACAAACTTCTCTCTCCCACCCAGCACGGCTTCCGCCCTGGCCACAGCACCATGACAGCCCTCCTTTCCTTCCTTGAAACAGTCAACCTAGCCCATGAAAGTGGCAAATATGTATCTTCTCTATTTCTTGACCTCTCAAAGGCATTCAACACAATCTCCCATTCCCTTCTCCTGTCCCAGCTCTCACAGTTGCATCTATCTCCCTCAACCTTTGACTGGTTCACCAGCTTCCTTTCCATGCACCAACAGGCTGTTTAATGGAAAGAATCAACCTCCCCTTTCTTACCTACACCCACAGGAGTTCCCTAAGGATCAGTACTTGGCCCCCTCCTCTTCAAATTATTCATTAACAACTTCCACCTCTCTATCCCTGAAGCCTCAATCATCCAATACGCAGATGACTTGACTATCATCTGCTCAGCCTCCTACTCCTCCAAACTTCTACTCTATACCCAAACAGCTTTCTCCAAAACTGAAACATGGATGCAATCTCATCACCTGGCCCTAAATGCCAACAAAACAAAACTTATGATATTCACTCCCACCAAAACCTCCCAGTTCTACAAGGCCCAATTTTCCATCAAAAGTCACAATGACACCCCTCTAGAAATAGTTCCTCGTACCAAGCTACTTGGAATTACCATCAATGAAAACCTAAAATTTGACTCCCACATCCTCTCAACAATCAAAAAAACCCACCAGAAAATCGGTCTCCTCTACAGACATAACTACTACCTTACTCCATCCTCTCGACATACCCTTGCATCTACATTCCTTCTCCCCTCTCTCTTGTATGGTGCTCCCCTATCTCCAACTTACAACTTGGCCTTCTTTCTAAACTCGAATCCGGTTACAACAAAATCTGCAAATTTGCAACCAATTCTAAGAACTCTTCCCATCACTGTCACTCCCTACACACCCTAAACTGGCTAGAACTCCACAACCACCTAAAGGACCTACAACTTACAACAGCCCACAAACTCATCTTTAAACCAACAGAATGCCCCTCTCTGGCGAAATCTCTAATACCCTATACACCTACCCGCACCCTGAGATCCAAAGGCCAAAACCTCCTACATATATACAAACCCATCCTCCCTCCTGGCAAACTATTACTATCCCACACCATAGCCAAGCTATGGAACAGTCTCCCCACACCACTACATAATCTACATAACCAGAACAACTTCAAATCCAGGCTTCTCTCCCATCTCTCCTCCAAATGGGAATGTCCTTCGCATGCTTCCACTTAAAAACACCCACACTACTAACTCCACACCTAAAATCATCACTTCTTTACCATCTTTAACAAACCTTATAGATCTTGCTCAGAACATCTTTCCAAAAATCTTTTGCATACTTGCCTCTGGCCTACCTTACTCATATTCTCAATCTGAAAAGCTCTAATTGCAAACCAGCGTGTATATATTACTTGTAAAACTGTTACTCCTGTACAGACTAATATTGACTCATGCTACTCACTTTATCTATTATAAAATTTGGCAAGTCTCTGTAATTCTGCCTTTGTAAACTCACAACTGTTTGAACTGTTTGAACTTACATCATATAATGATGCATATTCTGTATACTTAGATATACTATAATGATGTAAACCTATTTACTTTATATTGTATATACTTTATATATGTATTGGAGCTTTTCTCCTCGGGTCTCCACTGAAAATGGGCCACTAGACCAGCTGGACTAACCCGGTTAACAAACAATAAATAATAAATAAATAAATATTCACACTCTGTCCCTATGTCTGGAACTTTACATAAACCTGTAGTTGCCCTATGTCCACAAGTCGTGTTGTAAGAGATATTCTCACCTGTCTGTAACACTGCTGCCCACACACGGAAAGGATGTGTTCCTTACAGGCAAGGTAAAGGGACAATGACCACAGGAAGTACACATTTGTAGGAGTGGGCTGCCATGCCATTGGCTATTGGAAGAACTACACAGCTGCTCTGCATGCAATTAGCAAGTGGGGAACACCGATTGGTGCATAGGCCATCACCTGGTCATGACCATCACTTACAAAAGCCATGATGTCATTTAATCAAACCCACTCAATCCCTGTACTACAGAGAGAGAGAGAGAAAATGACACAAAGCGAGACAACAACCAAACCAAAACACTTAGGTTTCAATATACAACCCTCCCCTCAAAAAAAAAAAAAAAGGTATGTGAAACAATTAAGCATGTAATTTAATGTATTACGTGGTCTGTTATAATGGGACAGCTGAGTTTGAAAAATGTATATGTGGCAGCAGAACTTGTTCCTGCTGTACAACTGCTATGGCCATAGCATCTGGCTCTGTCTGCAGTGGGAGACATCACAGCCATACCTGTCAACTGTACAAATCTTCACAGAATGTCCATATTTTGAAATCAGACTATGCCTGTTCCTCTTGACATCTCTACCCATCTGACAAATAGCTGAGGACTGAAGTCATGAAGTAATGACAAACATTTGAGTGTAAGACTACACATCTTTACAAACGGTCACAGTAATGCAAAATGTATTATGCTAAAACTTCATAACTCTGTAACAGGAATATGTATGAGATGTCCCTATTTACCCCCCATTAGGTTTTGTCCACATGTGAGGCTCTTAGAGATTGAGAGGTGGTATCACAGCCCAGGAGCCTGACTCACTCTAGGAAAGGACAGCTCACATTTGCCTACCACTAGAGTGTCTGCCAGACAGTTGCGACTGTGCCACTGCTAGGCTAGTTAATGAGATGTTGTCCATATCCATATGTTACCTGTGAATATGAGTAGGATTTATGTTTGCCTTGGAAAGCTAAGAGAGATATATAGGGCATGTGGCTAGTACAATACTGCTGTAGACATGTGTGCCGAACTGCATGTGATATCTTGAATTAATAACATTCAACTGTACAGTGTTCTGTTGGACAATAAGCACATTTGTGACAGATATCTGTAGACACACACACATATATTTCACCTATGTCAGCTAAACCAGTGGCAAGTCTTCCAGAAATGACAACGTAACCTAATAGTGTAGCTATGACTGTTGGACATCTTCTAAGTTATCACAGTGGTGTCAGAGGCTAATGTGCAATCCACTTAAATATGTATGTTGCAGCTAGAGTAATAGTACAGTCAAACACAGACTTGCCACTATCCACACACCATCCACATGGACGATGGCCACTGTCATCCCTATACACAGAAATGAATGGAGAATAGAGGATTATGCAGTTAACTGTGCAATATTGGGTGGAATACGATAGGTCAGGGCCAGGAGTGTAATGACAGCTGATTATAGGGTTAGGTTGTAGTTTGTAATATTGTCAAGTAATATTCTGTGTTGATGTGCAAGCAGACAACCATATGAGGTCATGTAATCTTTTCTCCTGTTTATGTCTTCCAGCTACCATGCCACGAGAAAGGCTACCAGCCTTTACTTTATTGGAAAATGATGTAATCATTCAGTATCTAATACAGCACTATGATGTCCTGTTCAGGCATGGCACAGAAGCCGTACGTGACCAAACAGCCCTGTGGGAAGAACTGGTCCACAGGGTGAATGATGCTGGACAACAGAACCGGCATTATGTTTGGGTCCGTTATAGTGCCAGTGACATTTTGCATCATGCATGGAACCGAGCAGCTGCTGTAGCAAGGAAGCAGATAGCCACCAGTGGAGTTGAAGCTATCTAGCCCCCATTGACACGTATGGAACAGCTCCTTGCCAGCCTTGGTCTTATTGCACCCACCCAGCACACCCACCATGAAGCAGAACCCAGCATTGCTGAGATGGGTGGCACACAATCAATGTCTGAGGAGTGTGCAAGTAAGTCCACAGTGCACATAGCTAGAAGAGTGGTGAAACAAGTCCTGCTGACCGCAAAGCTGTGTTCTACATTTTTGTTCATAACTAAAAGAGTGTTGATTCTACATTTCTATCTGTAGAGAATCTGCATGCATATATCAGAGAAGATAGTCTGTAGCTGGAGTTTAGTAATGCACAGATGTGCACATCTATGGTATTGGGCTGCATATTCTGTAGTATTGCTGTTTGTTCTGCTAATGTTCTAAAATGCTGCTTCCACCCTGTAGCAATGCCACATGAGTGGCTACTGAAATTACCTTTCTCCCACAACTATGTAGGTCCCTCAGGTATACAACTGGGGCAGCAGCTTGTGGCTGGTGAGTATGGGGTTATTGTGTTTATGTTTGCCAATACACCAGCCATGTTAAGGCCATGCTATATGCTCTGTACACATTTATCAAACTTACCTATAATGTGTGTTGTACATGTTCAGTTTTCTTGGTGTTAACTGCACAGCATCACAGTGACCACCATGGTGAAGGGTAGGTAGGAGTCCTGCAGTATACCTCACATCCCATCAGTGCAAGATGTGTGGACAGAACCAAGCCAAATGGTGGGACAAATGACCTACAGTAGGGACATGTATGAAACATAACCCTCATACAGTCGATACAACAGTGTACACACCCCTATGATGGTGTCAACTGTTCCTGATATATACAATGACAGAGCACAATGACACATTCCACACCTTTTACAACCCGTAATGTTCACCTAAAATGTGGAATTAATGTATAAAATAGAATCCTTTGTTAGGACAACAAATATGGAGTGTACAAACATTACAATACACTGGAAGTATACGTGTGCACACATTCCAATTAACATATTGTGGAGGCAGCTTGTGATGTACTGACAGCATTCACTCGCGCAGTACACACCTGCCATCAAGTACAGGCCTCTATGTCACACCATGTAATGGTCTGCTGTCCAAGACAATTGGCCAGCTGCCTGCAACACAGGCAGCCATGGCTTGCAGACATCTTCCAAGGCATGACATGGATCCCATATCTGAAAGGAAGTAGTCAGGAGTAGGGTAAAATAGCATTACCTCACTATTGTATATTCCATGGCAAACAGTGCAGACAGTCATCTAGAGGTTAATTAAATGTGGAACAACAGTGATGTTGACAAGACATAGATGGCCATCCAGTACAGATGACAATACATAGTATAAACTGGTCAGGGAGGCTACCAAGATACATGCAGCAACATTGAGGCAGTTGCACAAATGTCTTGCAAGTCCTGCCTGTGTATTACATGCATCAACAATTGCATGGAGTCTGCACAAGTGTGCCCTATGGGTTAGGGTAAGAAGATGGGAGGTTTATCCCATGGCAAAAAGTGCAGACAGTCATCTAGAGGTTAATTAAATGTGGAACAACAGTGATGTTGACAAGACATAGATGACCATCCAGTACAGATGACAATACATAGTATAAACTGGTCAGGGAGGCTACCCAGATACATGCAACAACACTGAGGCAGTTGCACAAATGTCTTGCAAGTCCTGCCTGGCCTGTGTATTACATGCATCAACAATTGCATGAAGTCTGCATAAGTGTGCCCTATGGGTTAGGGTAAGTAGATGGGAGATTTATCCCACAAGAAACATCATCCAGACCTCCATACAGGTAGCAAAGGTATGACCCCAGGCCTTCCAAAGGCATATGTTGCAATGTGTAATGGTGACATTACACATTAGCTAAACCCAAACATAAAACTACTGTTCAATCTCAGCCTTACTACAGGATATGTACCCAAAGAGTGTCGTACAGCAACTGTGGTCCCTCTCCACAAAGGTGGTGCCTCAACGGATCCTGGAAACTATCGCCCCATAAGCCTGACTAGCTTGGTCTGCAAAGCTATGGAAAGGATCATCATGGACCTCATAAATAAAAATATTGGGGACCTACAGACACTGGATCCTACCCAGTTCGGCTTTGTTAAGGGCAGATCCTGCCTCTTAAACCTGGTTGATTTCTTTGAAACAGTCACCAAGGCCATTGACGAGGGGAAGATGGTCCACACAGCCTACCTGGACCTCGCAAAAGCCTTCGATACAATACCCCACTCGGGCATTATAGATAAGCTCACCAGCTTAAATATAAACCCCTGTGTCACTAGATGGGTTGCAAACTGGCTCAAGGACAGAACCCACATGGTTAGAATTGCTGGAGCCATGTCAGCCTCCAAACCAGTTACAAGTGGCATCCCACAAGGCTCAGTCCTGGGACCTCTCTTGTTCGGTATATATTTCTCGGGGGTACAGGCCAACACGGAAGGACTGTGGCTGACCAAGTTCACAGATGACTGCAAACTGGGCTCCATAATCGACTCTCCAGCCGACACAAGCATCCTCCAAAAGGGCCTCATAGAAACAGACAACTGGTGCCAGAGCCATGGCCTCAAGCTAAACGCCAAAAAGTGTACAGTCAACCCCTTTGGCAAAAACAAAGTGCCCACAAATTACCACATAGGTGGTAATCCATTAAGTACAGAAGAAGTAATTAGGGACCTGGGGACCCAAGTTGATAACAATCTCTCATTTGACAACCATGTGGCCAAAGTGGTTAGAAAAACATTTTATATAGCCCACCTAATCATGAAGGGATTCACATCTAGATCAGGGGAGGTCATCGTGCCTCTTTACTCATCCCTCATCAGGCCCATAATTGAGTACAATGCCCCTTTTGGGATGTACCTTACCAGACACCTGCAGCAACTGGAAAGACCCCAAAAGTACCTCACCAAGAGGATCAAAGGACTCAAACAGATGCCATATGCTGCCCGGTTAAAGAAACTCCAGCTCTACTCAGTGGCATACCGCCTGCTCAGAGGCGATCTGTGCCTGACGTATAATGCCATGTCCAACCCGGAATTAATGGACATGCTGCACCTCAGAAAATCCAAATCCCATCGAGCTACACGCTCAAGAGACTTGAACCTCAGCACTGAAATAAATAGGACATGCTGGAGGGACAGATTCATAACCCAGAGGCTCCCTTCACTCTGGAATAAAATCCCAGTCCAGGTTAGGCAGAGTCCCTCATTGACTCTCTTCAAGAGGAATCTTGATGAGGGGATGGGAGATTGTAGGTTTACCCCAGGTATCACTTCTGTGTCACTGTTAAACAGAGGCACAGTATACTAACCTCAAAAAAGGGCATAGCAAAATTAATTTAAAACGGGTGGCGAAAGCCAAACACATTCTGGCTAGGCTTATAAATGCCCTAGGGCAAATAGCCTAGTATGCACCTATGAACCTATGAGACCAAGGTTCAAACCTACAGACAGTGGTCCTAAGGTTACATAAGGTGCACAAGCAGCAGCTCACATCACATCAGGGCCACCATCCCCAACTTGAAAGTTGCTGGTGCCAGTGTACACCTTTACAGTTGCTATTCATTACCTGAAAGTAGGCCTGTAGACATGGGGGAGTGAATGTGTAACACTACAAACTAACACTCATGTGTAGCCCACAGTTGTCAGGCATCTGCAATAAGGCTGAGGATGTGGAGGGGTGTCAGCTTCAAATACAACAGTGAACTGAAGCATACATCCAAAGCTATCTATGAATGGCCATATCTTGACACAATGAAGGTTAAGAATTGGCCCACACATAACACACACTCCACAGCAATACTGAAGTCCCTGTGTGACTTCCCCTGGCTGTGCACATGAGCTAGCCTTGCAATCTGGCAGAGTTGTGGTACCTTTGTAGGGAAGATGGACCTAATTAAGCAAAGGCAAGGATGTGCCATGCTACTGCGCCCCTTCCAGGAATAGTGACTGCTGTATTTCAGTAAGTAGGTGCTCCAACAAACCATTGGTTTAAGGGTGTGCACAGTTACGCACCCCCAATATGGTATGCATCTCAGTCAGCATCTTCATGACTGACAGTCATCTGACTCAGGATTAGATTGCATAGGTCATATTGCACATATCAGATGTGTGTAATGTTTTTTGACTGCAGTAATGTGGCCCCATTGCACTTCATAGAAGAGGCTGCCATGTCAACAGGGGTGTGTGCTCTCTTGAAATCCACATGAGGCTTGGAAGGTCATCAGTGTACACAGATGTTATTGCACATACATCAACTGATGATGATGAGGTCTGGGAATCACATGCCAGTCATTCATTAGTGACATTCATCCTCATATCATCCCAGTCATGTGTCAGACAAACACATAGGGGTTGTGAAGAACAGAGCAAACATAACTGCTACACATCTAACACATTCAGCAATGATTTGTATAGGTGTGAGGTATGGTGTACAGTGCATACTGGTGTGCTGTACAGGTGCACAGCATTAATGTAGCCCAAGGGAAGGGGTATCACCTACTAACATGACTCCAGCATTCCACATATGTATATTGTTTGTAACCAGGATTTAGAATGGCTGCACTGCCTGATACTGAGTGCCATATGTCATGCAGGTCAATTGTTGGGCACTGAGTTCTGTGCAATATGTTTGTGCCACCACACCTGTAAGTGTGCATGTGTGTAGAAGTAAACCATAATGTACAGGTCTTAATTTACATTTCTTGTCTGCCCCTCACAGGTGGTGAGGTAGGTCAGGGTCCCTCCTGCAGGCAAACTGATGTTAGTGCCCATACAGACTCTGCCAATGATGATAGGCATAATGAGGCACAGGCAGGGTTGTCAGGGGCTGAATCTGTGCCATTGGATGACATCCCACTTTTATCCACCCCATCCATGCATGCAGTCACAATGCCCATACATACCCCATCACCAGTGGCCATAGATGACGGACAGTTAGCGGGTGTTAGCTTGGGACAGGAAAGTGTGGTGACTATGGCAATTGTGTCTGTACACAGCAGCCATAGCCAGATGATGAGCGAGGTACCACACAGGCAGATGCACAAGGGTGCTTGTAGGAGGGCTGCTGGCTATCATGCTCCTGGCAGAAGTGCCACAGCACGTGTCACCAGAAGCATGTTTTGGGCCATCCTGGAGGCACTGGCACATATGGAACATTACACCAGAGATAGTCTGAGGCTCCAGAGGGCTATTCTTCCTGCTGTATGTGACAACATCCGTGACCTTGCAGGTGCCCACCGTTATTTTGCAGAGGTCATGGATAGATGGTTGGGTGAGATGGCAGGAATCCTCGACCATGAGGTGTCTCTGGTAAAGCATGTGGTGGGAGTAGGGTGTTGGCCATGTGGACGTTGGTCAGCAACACCAACAGTTGCAGGTCTATGTGGACATGCAACAACTCACGGCTGCTCCTGTAGTGGCAGTACCAGCACCAGCACTGCAGAGGGGGGGGTTGTCCACACCACAATGAAGCAGGCCATGTGCACATGGTCCTGGCTGGTCCCAACAGGGATACAGATCCAGCGAACAATTGTCATCATCAGGGGAGAGTAACATATCTGGGCTTCTGCCTGGTAGTGCCCGTGCAACCCCTGGCAGGCACAGTTCCTGTGACCATGGCTGGACATGGAGAACTGTAAACCCTGCCATGTATGGTTTGCAGCTGTCAAACAAACTCCTGTATAGGGCAGCCACATGGCAGAAATGTGCGCATACATACACGCACACATACACATAACAGGAACAAACTAAGAACACTGTTGAAAATAACTTCCAGAGGAACCAGAACCAAAGGAAATGTAAAACCACAATTTATTACCAGTAGTTAAGTGCTTTAATTTAAAAACTTCCCCTGGAAATTATACACACACACACATCACCAACACAGCTAGGCACCTCCATACCTAACCTATACACACCATGTCTGCACAACCCATTTAATAAAGAACACCCTAACCCACACACATGATGCCAACCAAACAGCTCAGCATAGGCCTTAGGCAAACCCATAACATAACCTGTGCACATGATGATACCTGTGCCACATCCCTGTTATCCATACCATCGATGCAGGGACATGCTAATATGGTTTTGATGCACAGGGTGAATGTGCTATAGTTTAGCAATGTAATGCTGTTTAACTTGTGATCAGCTGGAATGATTAATACTTACACTTCAGGGTGTGTAGTTGTCCAGCCATGATGCATTATAGCTGTCATTAACAGTGACTGATTGTGGTCCCAATAATGTATTCTGTTTGTGTTCTAGGTGTCTATGTGTCACCAGGATGTTGCTCTGCTGTGCTTTCCTACAAGGGGTGTGGCACTGCGGTGACACATTGTGTCATATCTCAGGTACAGCTGAAAACAAGTAACAGGTCTGTATAACAGTTACTGCGTGTGCCACATGGCTGATAGGTCTGAGGGGAGTATACAGGTGAGCGCATGGTGGCTGATGTAAGCAGCTCTTCTACAGTGGACAATGGTAAGTGTACTGGGTGGCACACACAAAATGTTTGTAAATAACACACACACAGAGGCTTTGGTGTTGATGCAATACACAGAGAATACTGTTCATATGGATGTACTTCATTTTGCAGTGAACTCATTTTGGCCTATGTAATGCCACAAAGACCAAATTGCCAAAACATCACATCAGTAAATAATCAGTTTGCCAATTTAATGTAATTGATAATGGTACTGGCAGGGTATATGTCCTCTTCCCCAATGTAGTGCAATCCTGGAGTTGGTAAACATATGTGTGCTGGTGTGGGTGACACAGCCCTCCACTTTGTAGGGTGTTGGGTGATGTAGAACCACACATAGTGCGATTAACAACTACTTAACCTGTTAACATATACTGTACAGTATAACAGCAAACTAAGCGGGGGGATACGCATAATAACCCCAATGTGGGTGCCTGTGCCCACAACAACCACACCCAATTATATATACCAACTCCAGTATCATTGTACAGCTGTATAGAGGGGAAGAGGGCATTTACACATCCACTACTAGTTTTGATGGAATGAATTTCCACAAGATGATTGCTTTGAAATGTTACCTTTTGCCAGTTAGTTCTCAGACAAATGATCTTCTGGGACATATATCTTCTGCAAACTGAAGTAGATCCCTTCACATACACACACACTTACTTGGCAACACTAAAAGTAGAACCCCTACCTAGGTACTTATTGTTACTAATGTGTTTGGCTTTAATTGTACACACCACAGAGCTTTTAGGGTGAGGTGTGTCCTGTGTTTCTTCTTAAGTGAAGAACATCACCAGGCCTTGTACAGTATGGTAATGGGGGATGTACTGGGTGTTAATGAACAATACATAGTATGACATACTGTCATATACACATTGACAAACACATACAGTCTTAGACACATTTGACAGACCTGGGTTTAACAGTGCTAACTACCTTGTCAGTTAGTCCTTACTATTACAGAGTTTTTGCACACAGCACATTCATCATTGGGCTGGATAGTGTAATCATTTACCTGTATGGTTGATGGTGACAGCAGTTCTCATACAGTGGACCTTGGGGCATGTACTCGGGGTACTATGGTGGAAAAACAGTATACACACCCACCCAAAGTAGCTAGCAGATACGACTGGTGCAAGGCAACCGCACATGTTCAAAAGTTAAACAAAAATACAGCCAGCACCTGAGGATTCCATAGAAAAAATATATTTATTTCATCTTCCAATTCTACATACACCACATATAGACCGGTTTTGGCAAAAAGCCTTCTTCAGTGTAACTTTCCAATTTCAAAGCTGATTTTTATAGTATCAAGTACAGCAATTATGACATCACTTCCCTAATTGTTTCATTACAAAATTCAAATTCAAAATCAAACACAATACAAAAACTATAAATATGGCTATATATTTAAATCATATACATGCCGATTATAAATATCAGTATAATAAATAAACTAAATATTATACTAGATTGTTTGTAAGTAGATTTACTTCATAACTTGTCATTGAGCCCCGGATGAAATAAAGCTCCCAGTTTAATGATCTATTTCCTTTCCTTACTAGTAAGTATGGAATGCCAACCTTGTTTAAATAGTCTATTGCCTTTGACCCTATCTATAATAACAAACATAAAACTAGCTGTTTTGTGTGACTGACAATGTC
>NC_056740.1:44200035-44230035 GCF_019279795.1 Protopterus annectens | reverse complement strand
ATGCAGGCCATCTGTAGCAGGCCAATGCATTCTGTCCTTCCTACATTCCCAGGCTGTGAGCCAGTGGATTTCCCTGGGGTGACAGGGTAAGTGTGCAAGGTGTTAATGGCAAATAGTTCCTATACATATTGACCCATTGGTCTGGATGCAGGCAGGGTGCTGCTTACAGCTAGGGACACACCTGCATAGGACACCTGTTCAGCATGCTGCATTCTGTGGTTATTCCCATACAGAAGTGGGGTCATACTGTACTCATTCCCAACAGCAAGAATATGACCTGTGATAAACCTGTAGCTGATGGTGGGGAGAGCTGAGTGCATGTATGATATGGAAGCTAATTGCTTGCTGACTCACAGCTATACCTGGGCAATTCCCCTTATGCTGCCTTGTGCAGGGACATAGGCAGTCTCTCATTACTTCATAACTGTGCCTTTTGTGGTCTGCCAGTGTTTGGCCAGACTACGTCAGTATTCCATACTACACAGACAACTAATGTGCTGCTAACCTGTATGTACAATTCCAAAGTTATGTGCAGTTGACATTTACATTTTATGCACTTTGTCTAGGGTACTTCTAGCTGTGTACTGTGTGTATGCATGGGTCCACATTCATAGCATGTCCATCTTTCAGACAGTGACAGATATTGACATCTGGAAAGTGAGTATGAATGACTGCTGACATGGGTATTGCTGAGAAGGATTGTGGTTGGCACTGCAGTTGTCAAAACATGGCCCTGCCATCCACACTACTACCCACAGGCCAACAAGACACAACCCTCCATGCCTACATGCTGACTACTTCCACACAATATTGAACACATGACAACCTAACACATGGACCCCTACATAGTGTACACATGCAACAATCTATCCTGTAGATTGGGCCAGCTTGGGTAATCTGTGCTGCACTGTTATTACACCTCACACTTACATGTCACTGCATTTCTACAAATGGATTGTGGAGGGGGGGCACACCTGATGACTTTAAACATTTGCTATGACTGTACTGGTATTTCAGGTACTCTGTTGGCTTCCATTTCATTTTGTATTCTGATCTATCATGCATACTGGAGGCATTTCAGTTGTGTACAGATCTTAGGTTTTATTGACCTACATTTCAGTTTCAGACTTCATTTGGAGGCCTTACCCCAGCCTTTCTTTATGGTTGTCTACACCTGTCCTGCTGGGTGAGGCTGGTGGTGGGTATGTGAGCCTCACTGACATGCATGTCTGTGTCCTATGGACACATATTTGGCCCACCACATTTACTGCAGTGGGATTTGTCACCTTGTCTAGTACTGCCTAGTATACTGACACCAGTATTTGTTATGGATTTCATGCTTCCCATATAGCTGTACACTATCTGCTGCCATCCCATTCAGCCACTCGATTCCATTGCATGCTCACGTCCATATCATAGATACAACTATCAGAAAATATTACTCCATTCAGCAATTGATAAGAAGACTGACTTCCTTGTTGCTGTGCCAGTATTGAGGACAGTGCTGGAGGGATGCCTATGTTGGATGCACATAGTACACTCCCTATTCATGGTAAAGCACATGTAGTGTCATGTTTGGCATCCCTTTTACTGTATGTGTGAGTCACACAGAGGTGTCATTCCCTTGGTCCCTACCCTGTCAGTGTATGTGCTATGCGGTGTCTCTTTGCCAAGGCCTGGGCATACTGGTCATGCCTCCTTCTGCCTACATGAGTAGGCTCAGGTAGATCCTCCTCTGAGTTCCTCTGTGCCTGTGATGGCGTTGGCTATAGTGGGGAGCTGTTTGGCCTTGCCCCATGCTGTTCCTGCTGCAGCTGTTTCCACAGGATCATATTGTGTAGCATAGCACATGCTATGAACATTTGTGTACATATAGCTGGACAGTACTGCAAGGCACCACCAGATATGTCCAGACAGCGGAACCGTGACTTGAGCATCTCAAACACATGCTCTATTATGATTTTGGTTTGTGCAGGTGCCTCATTATGGAGATCTTGTTCAGGTGTGTGTGGATTTCTGAGGGGTGTCATCAGCCACTGCTCCAGTGAATCGCCAGCATCCCCCACTAGGTGCCCATATGGTATGTCCCCACTGACAAATGCCTGATAGAGCTGTGTCATATGCCAGATGTGGGAATCATGTTAGCTTCCAGGACTGCCGGCACACAAATTCACGATAATGCCCTGGGCATCGCACATGACCTGGCAGTTGATGGAGGGGAAGCCCTTGCGGTTTATGAAGAACCTACGCCGCTAGCCAGGTGGTGCTTTGATGTGTATGTGTGTGCAGTCTATAGCACCCACTACTTCAGGGTATTCTGCTATTTGGTGGAAGAGACACATATATCAATGCCTCACAGGTGTTGAGGAAATATATGGGTTTACCTTTGAAAGGTTGAAAATCAACCTG
This sequence comes from Protopterus annectens, assembly GCF_019279795.1. NCBI lineage: Eukaryota > Metazoa > Chordata > Ceratodontiformes > Protopteridae > Protopterus > Protopterus annectens. The sequence goes on along the minus strand of NC_056740.1, from coordinate 44,227,626 downwards.
CCAAACAGCCCTTTGTGCGAACCGAAATGACAAAAACTGGCATTCCGAATGGCACTGAAGTTCGAAACTCAGCAAATCAAAAAGTAGATTAATTGAGTTTCGAACTCAGATATCGAAAACACACTGTAATGCAGGGGGGAAGCCCCCCTGCACCCCCCACACCCCCTACTTTAATATTCTAACTCCGAGGATGCACTACAGTGGGGAAGGGATCTATTTCCCGATCCCCACTATAGTGCACTCCGCACCCACAATGCCGAATCTGTGATGAGCGAATGTCAGTGCGCATTCACTCATTGCACATTCGATGCATTTGTATTCCACTAACTGTGATCTTGAGAACATCCTTTCGTGCAACTGTCTTTCGACAAGTTCCATTTCAACATATAAAAGGTAAACCAATATATGTGCTCACCGGCATGTGCTGACACGGCATCCAGGAACTGGTGGAGTACCCTGGATGCTAATGCCTGTGAGATCCCCATGATATCCCCAGTTGCCCTTTGGAAGGTACCTGTGGCTAGTATTCTTAAGCTTACACATACCTTGGTATCCACTGGGATGGATTCTTCTATGCTGGCCCTGTGTGTGAGAAGTGGCCAGCAGAGCTCAACAATTTGCTGTAGAATGTCCCTGTCCACCCTATAGCTCTCTATTATCTCCTGCTCATGTAGCCCCTGGTAGGTTACCCTGGGTCTGCACACTCTTCTCCTTCTCCTCACAGTGGGTTGATCATCAGCATTCACATCCTCACCACCCTAAGTCTCTTGCACATATTGATGTATGAGAGCAACAGCAGCCCCTAACATTTTGTTAGTTTTGTCAGGTAAAATTTCCCCTGTCTGTGTACACCAGTGGTGTAGAATTTGTGGGAAAAAACAGATTGTAAGATGTTTGCATAGTTTATATAGTGCACTGGGCTGTTCCATGTGTAATTGGCTTATTCTGATACATTTTACCTGCCAGATATGCTAGTTCTCCTTGATTGCCTTCCTACTGCTGTTTTCCCTTCCCATTGCCTTCCTGTTTAAGCCCTGAGGTGCACCATGCATACCCAGTGCTCAGATGTGAACAGAGCTGCTATTTCCTGCTATTTTTTATTTATTTATTTTTTTTGGTTTAAAACCCGGTGCGTGGCACAAACACCCGTTTAGGCAATGTAAACACTGCTAGGCAGCCTCAGACATACCACCTTCCTTAGCTGTGCTTAGCTAAGGGCAAACACAGGCCACAGAGCTCCAATAAGCTTACAGTATGTATGACACTTTCCCTTATGAGGTCATCCACCTCGTATACTTATACAATGGTGTTGCTGCACCAACACAGTTAGGTGCAAGCCAACAATTCGAGGAAATCTGTGATTCGGTATCAGCCCCTTCATTTGCATAAAACAGAATGCTAATTCATAGTTACCACACTCACACTCAGCCTTCCCCCTTAGCAATCACTATTCCCTGTTGTCGTCTTATGCATGCCATTGACTATAATGGCAAAATGCTGATTTGGGTTTAAAAGCTTAATTCTAACTTTGTTTGTTATTTTCGGGCCGATCCCGTTTGTGCACCGCTGCCATACGCATAAACGTCCGAAATTGGCAAAAAAAAAAGTTATCTTTCATAATATCGCAACTATTTCTCAAGCCAATGGCCATATATTTGGCCACTGGCATGCCTACTACATTGAATACATGCTTTCTTCAGAGCTGTCATGCCTCCGTTTTGTAATTTGCAGAAATGTATACAGTTAGTAAACAAATACATTTCTGCAGGTTACTCTATTCCTGCACAGATGCCTGCCTGCTTCCTGGATTTCTAATTCACCTCATTTGCATGGTTTTCACCAGCAAATGAGGTAATTAACATATAGTAGTGGTGTCCATGCAGAAATAGTGTAGGAGCACTCGTGCACGTCCTGGGAGCTCGTTCCTGGATCTTTCATCGGTCATATTGGGTGCAGCAGCTCTTGCACTATTCCTGCACTCTGTGCAGAGCTTGCTGAATCCAGGGGACTATCTTCTAGCCATAATAATTAGAAAATACATCTTCATCTTCTATAATATCCCTAATCACTGTACACATACACGTACACCTTAAATCATTAACACATAGCCTGAGGGAAATTTCACACCTACAGATACCTTCAGATTTCCTGCTTGGACATCTTTTACCCAAGTCAAAATTCTGAGAATGCAATTTTCAATGTACCTGCAAACAAATACATGTGCCTGAACAGCTGTAAAAGTGACAAAAACGTTAACAAATAAACATTCTTCAGCAAACACCTCTTCACAATGGTGATATTATTATATTACCTAGACACGCTGTTGATTTTATACACAAATAATTATAAAATATACAAATGTTATTATTATTGCTGTTGTTACTATTATTATTATAATACAAATAACTAATCATAGAAACATAGAGCCAATTGTCAGAGTGAGTTTTGCCCATTCAGTTTCAGTCTTCAATTTGCTGCAAAACTGTTTTGTAGATGTCATTCCATTCTTCGAGATATTTGCATGATTATGATTTGTATGCATATTCAAGAGACAGATACATGTAAATATCTGCAAAGCAGTGCAAGTTAGACACCAACTACCAGTGAAAAGGTTTCCCATAATTGCATATGTTTTCATTTGATACCATGAAGCACTATATAAGCACTGTCTGGTTGAAGTTATAAATGTAATTACTAACATACATCTCTAATAGTTCCAAGGAATAACATTTATTTTTATTTATTTATTTATTTGACATTTGTTGACCGGGAATGTCTGACTGAGCTTCAGCCCTTTTTCAGAAGAGGCCTGGGAAGAAAAGCTCCACAAAGTATTACATACACCATAACAATGTTTACAAACAATACAGTATGCATGAGGTAATATAAACATGCATTATAATGCTTGGATTCACAATTGTAACATGAGAGTTTAAAGGTGTTATTTACAAAAAAGGTAATAAAACCAAATGTTAATGTATTTCGTATATCTCCAATACATAAGGACTTCACCATATAAAGGAGAAGTAATGACAATTAACTCAGAGTTTAAGAAAAGAGTACAGAGGTACTATATATCAAATCTTAGTTCTTACAGGCAAAAGCATGTACATCAGTAATTAGAAGCAGAGGGGACACTGATAGAGAGAACAGGTGATAGAAAAAGTATGACTATGGATAAAAGAGGGAACGTTAGAGATTTTTTTTAAAATTTGTAAATAAGAGAGGAGAGCAGTAGTAGTTGGACTCAAGTGAAATCTGAGAAAGGGGAGTAAGCTAAGTGGGAAAAGAAGGGAGGGTGGTAAATATGAGTAGTGGAGAAATTGAGTAAAAAAGGTATTATGAGTTTTCTGTAGTGAGAAATACATACAAATTGAGAAGGGGATGTATGCAAAGAGGGTCAGGTGATTAAATTCACGGTGGTTGTGTACAGGAGCAAGTCTAGGTATTTGTAAAGTGGACTTTTAGGGCAAGTTTAAATGAGAGGCGCTTTGTAATAGATCTGACTGTTAAAGGTAGCTTATTCCAGTGGATAGAGGGAAGATAGTTGCAGAGGGTTTCACCAACTGATTTTTTAGGTTTACAGATGTCAAGGAGGTTTTGGTTGGTGCTTCTAAGTTTTCTGGTTGGGAGGTAGTAATTTAAGATGTTGGAAATGTTAGGGCAGAAGGAGAGTTTGTAGAGGATGGAGTGTATAATATTAAGTTGATAGAAAAGAAGTTGATTTCGTAACTCAAGCCATTTCAGTGTTTTCAAAGCCAAACAGTGATGGGATCTAGGCTGAATATTGGTGGCAAATCTAGCTATTTTGTGATACGTATTTTCATCTTATTCAGTAGTGTTGCCTGTATGTTAGTGAGGATTTGGGAGCCATAGAAGAGACAAGGTAGGAGATAAGCAATACAGAGTAACCGTCTTGCCTCTGGTGTAACATATCTTTTGTTATGGTATAGTAAGCCAAGCATTTGGTTAGTATTTTTGATACAGTAATTTATATGAAGGTCAAACTTTAGTGTATCATCAGTTATGACCCCTAGTAGTTTGGTATGGGATTCAACATCGATGGTGGTGTTGTCTAACGAGGTGATAGTAAAGGCTGAGGAGTTATGAGAGTGTGATTTAGGCAGAAATAGAAGTAGTTCAGTTTTCTTAGCATTGAGTATTATCTGGTTATTCATTAGCCAAGTCTCAATATTTGTGAAAGTTTGCTGGGTTGTGGAAAGCAGGTCTGAGAAATAATCAGAGGAGGTGATGTTTGTAGAATCGTCTGGATATTGGATGAGAATTGAGCTGGGGCAGGATTTATAAAATTGTTAGTAAAAATGTTGAATAGAAGAGGTCCTAAGATGGAGTCTTGGGGCACACCTGTGGTGACTGACAGAGGAGGGGACAGTGTAGAATGCCATCTACCAGATTGTTGTCTATTGGACAGGTAGCTGCAGAACCAAGAGATAGTAGATGGGGACAGATTAAGTTCTGTTAGTTTAGAAATTTTCTCTGGTACCAAGAACCCATTTGTCTGAGGAGCCACACAACTTCTGTGGCATCTGGCCATGTGAAATGCTGTTTCCCAATATATACAAGTGGGCATGTCTGAGATATTTACATAAAATATGCATATATGTATAGCTAACACACTAATTGATAAAGAAATAAAAGTATTTGTAAAGTGGTGGCAGTTAAACACCAGGAGGCAGTGAAAGCTAGCATTATGTAAGCTTTTATTTGATGCCATGTAGTGACACATAAAAACCTCATTGTAAGGCAACGTATTAATGACTGCTAATGTCATATATATTCATAATTCTGAAAGAAAAGTACTACTTACTAACCATCTAATTTCTGCCTTGAGATATTTCTAAAATGTGTGTTGACTGAGCCTTTTAAATGCTGTTCCACAATGCTTCCAAGTGGACACAACCTACGATACTAACCTAAATAGGATATTAATGTATATTTTTATTATTAAACAAAGAATGAATCTTTGCAAAGTAGTAGTAGCTAGAGACCAGCCATTAGTATGGAGTTTTCCAGCATTATGTACTCTTTCATTTGATGCTTTGGACTAGTATATAAACCCCTCATGGCTGAAATTATTAATAGAAATAATTTGACAGCGCATATTCATAAATTTGAATGAAAAGAGTCACAATATCTCACTTACAAGCTATCTAAATTGGGTCAGGAACCATTGCAATGCTCTGTGTATGAACTCTTATTGCCTATATGCATGACAAAGAAGTTAAATATAAGAGGCAAAGTGAGCCCATCAACGAAGAAGACATTCCAGAGTCTCAATACAATTATGACTACAATGCAACAGTGCATGTTATATTCATTGCTAATAGCAAAACAACTTCCAAACATATCCAGTGTGAAGACCTCTTGTAAAACTCAGTTTGTTCCTTCTGCATGCATACAACAGCTACATATGAAATCAATGAAAGGTAGAAACACTTAGACCTGTGCCAGTGCTGACTATGGCCTAGAAGACTTGAGTTTAAATATTGGCTTGGGCATTTGATGGCTTAGGGTGGAAAAATGGGCATGTGCATCCACAAGAGGAGGACAGAGAAGTGTGTGCAATGATCACACACATGGCGGGTTTACCTGGTGGAAGTAAACAGCTGCACCATGCTATCTTAAAAACACAGAAAAATATAGAAGCGATCTATAGACCCAGCAATCAAGGACAGGCACCAGGGGCAGCTGATGGTTAGATATGTTAGAGATAAAATAGCTAAAAAAACAGTAAAACAATTATCTAACACTGCATATTTCAGCATTATGCTTCAATACACTGCAAAGCCATAGACATACAGATGTGTCAAGTAGTTAAAGATACTTTATGGACTGTGTACAATTCTGATAAGAGATTATAAACAAGTGAGTAAATAAATGCATACAGACACACACACACACACACACACACAAGCACACATACACAGATATGTGTAAGCAAATGAATGAGCATATAAATAACAGCCTCAGTAATATCCTTCTGATCACTTACATGACACATATACAGTTGTTCTGAATCTCTTAGATTAAGAATCAAGAAGTAAGCCAAAAAATAGGGGACAGACATCAAAAAATCAGGAATGGGTTTTAAATACTGCTGTCATAGTCACACCTGCTCTAGGTTTTGCATGACCATATATTTCCTGAGATATTTGCATTCTAAAATTCAAATGACTGGTGCAGTCATTATTTAGGAATTGTAGCTCTTAATTTGTTCAAAAACTACAAACTGTAACACTGGATACAGTTGAGAAGTATCTCTCACAGACACACACACACACACACACACACACACACACACACACACACACACACACACGCACACACATACAGATACTGGCATAAGGAGACTCTTTTTAATGACAGTAGATTATTTAAAGAGAATCATATTGTGGGAAGAAATGAGTTGAGAAGTTGTAGGTTGCAGGAAAGCAAGAACCTACCTAGAAAAATTGACTTTGAAGACACAGGAAAACTGTCCCTCATATGGTTTGTATTTTTGCTCTGTCCTTCATAAATATTTTGATTTTCTGGGAACTTACTTAGCATTATATTTGGCAAATAATGCCAGACATTATAGTTATATAATTCTTGTTGGTCACAAAATGTTGCCAATGCAAATCCTGTGCCTCTACTGATTCTTAAATGAATCTGAGTAAAGCAGATGCAGGCAGGACTAAAAGTCCCCTACCTGCACCTTTCAGTAATGCCAGAACTTTGAGAGTTATACTTCTTATTAGTTGTAAACTTCATTAAACTTCTTATTTCTCCTAAAATGCAAAACTTATTGCTCAATTATATTTTTAAATAAAGATAAGTAAAGCAGGAGCAAAAGGGAGAGCACAGTCCTTCTTCATACTCCCTTATCTCCTTTCTGTATCATGTAAGTTTGTGCAGTTAATTGTTACGGGAAACTAAACTGCATTTGTCACATTCACTGGTCCCACCCATGACTGCTCAGGGATCTGCAAATCCTTTTGAATAATATTCTTATGATCTCATCCTTGGAGCAAATCTGGGTGGAACAACTGAAACAAAGAAAAGAACGGCACATTCTGAGAATGAAAGTGTTCTGTTTTGGATAAATACAAATTAAAACGTTTATTTTCTGTTTTTTGACTTTTACTTTGTCATCAGCAATACTTAAGAACATTTTCTCGCAATAAGCTATTACAATTGGATGCAGCATGCTTTGACATGGTCATTGGAGATCAACCAGCTACAGCATATCAAAGGTAACAAAATGGTCCCCACTTATTTTTATTGTATGCACAATTATGGAGACCAGAGATCATAACCATGCACCTCTAACTGCCTAGCTGGGGGAATATTTTTTTTTATTTGTAGTAGGGAGTGCTCAGTGGGGCTTGTAGATGACAGGGGAATTTTGATTTTAGAAGAGGTGCAGCAGGTATGAATTGGAATGTTTTTAAATTATATCATTGGTGTGAATGAGTAAAATGACCATTGGCCCATAAGCTTCAATACACAAAGCTTAACTCCAAAACTTCACCCCAAATGTATCTCTTTTAGACCCAAGTCTCAAGCTAACATCAGCAAAATTAAAAAACACCACTTGTCCATTAACTGGGCCCAGTAATAGACTCAGTGGATTCAAATCATGCAACTGAATCCTTTACCAGTATACTTAATAATACTCAAAACACATATTTTCCAGTAATTACTTGGCTTTACTAAATCAGCCATAACAAATGCTTTACAAACAAACAAACAAACGAACAAAAAGCAAAAGCGTTTCTAAAATCTAGAGATATTTGTCATGATTGGAAATATAATATAACCACCCTCGCATGTCAAAACTACACTCAGCTATGCAATTTGGTAAATAAAGCCATCAGATGTTATAAATCTAACATCCTCAAGTGTAAACAAAACACCCTAGGAAATAAATCAAAACTCTTCTGGAAAGAGTTAATTGTTTCACTGATCCAAATAAACATTCAGCCTCTATCCTCCCACCCCCATATCCACTTCAGCCCTATAGAATTTCTAAAAGAATTCACAAATCTTCCATACTTAAAATATGCCATTCCTTCTGTCCATTCACTGTTCTACTTCTCCCTTCTACTTTAGACCAGTTTAGGAAAAAGATATTGAAACACTTTCATACTGAAACCGTTGTTGAACAAGTATTCAGTCAACAACACAAAAAAAAAAATATGACAGAAATTTATGATTATGTCATGCAACACTGAGATCATGTATATGTCCTAGGTTTGATTCCCACAACGTCTAGTATGTGACTTTGAGCAGTCATTTAACCAGACATTGCTTCTGCATCAACCGTGAAGACAGACTGTGCCTATTGGGTTTACCTGGCTAATATATTTTTACTGAAAACTGAAACAAGGCAACAAACTGAGGAAATAAGGAAAATTGGTTCGAAAAACCAGCAAACCAGTCCACAAAAAACTAAATAAAACTATTTATTCGACTGTTTAAAGCGCTTTGTAAGCCTGACGGCAAACTTCATCAGAAACAGTTACAAATACAATAAAACTTTCTTTTAAAAGAAACAGATGATTTACATCAACCAATTGCATCACTGACATAGAAAAAAGCACCTTAAATTTAAAGTGACACCTACCTACGAAACCAAAAGCAAGACATCATTAATGTTTCAACATTCCTAGAGAGTGTGCTATCACAATCCTCAATACTTAGCAATCATAAAACCATTCATACATCCTAACAATTATCAATTTTTACTATTTTTAACTATTTTTAACTATATGTTACTTCACCTATATAAACTTTTCAATTTAAGAATACTGCTGATAGAACATGTGTCGTTTAACCCAGGATAGTTATAGGCATTCAGCATCACTTGCCAAGTTAATTCAAGTTCTTCTAATTTTAATGGTCTAGGACCATCCCTACTGTCAGGTTTGGCTTGTTCAATAATAATAAACTTAAAGGCATGATCTCTGTTGTTGTAAATATGTTTAGCTAAAGCATTTTTTAGTTTACATTTATTAATAGCATATTGGTGTTCGTAAATTATGTCGCGGAGCCTACGCTCCGTTTTTCCTATATAGAAAGTGGGATAGAATTTACACCTAGCGAGATAGACAACAAAACTTGTATTACAATTAAATCTGCCTCTAAGTTTATAAGTTATGCCATTGATCTTAAACGTATTAATAACTTCCACGAATTTACAGTAATTGCAGTTCTCACACTTATTCATCCCATTACACCATGACGCTGGAATGTATTGCTGTTCCAAGATGGTCTTAAGGTTCTTACCTCTTTTGAATGTAACACTAGGAGACTCTCCTACTTTGGAATAGATGTTGGGATTCATCTTAAATAAGTCCCAGTTTTTTTGTAATATACCAATACATGAGTAACTATATGGTGTATATGTAGTAATGAAACTCAATGTTAGATTCTTAACATCTTTATTCAATGTTCCACTACTAGTATCAGGAAGTTCATCTGTTGCATTAGATATACTAGTAGGAGTTAATGAGGTTTTAACACTTAAAAGTGGTATGTACACCTTGTCGTCTCTCTTGTCTTTAACCTCTTTTATAAGGGCATCCAAGAGTGGTTCAGGATACCCCCAATGTAAAAACATGCTTTTTAGAACTGAGCATTCCTCAAAGAAGTCTTCATCTAAGCTGGTCATTCTAGAGGCCCTAACTAACTGACCTTTGATGACAGACCTCTTTTGATGAAAAGGGTTACTGCTAGAGAAATGCAGGAATGTGTTGGAATACATGTTTTTCCTATATATCTTTGCTACGAAACCATTGACAGCGTGATTTTTCACTAGACATATGTCCAAGTACGCTGTAATATCAGTAGTGAATGTGTAAGTAAATTGTAAAAAATGTGTAGTTCTATTAAATATTCCAGCACATGCGTACTATCCCGCTCATCCCCATCAATAAGGATGAAGATGTCGTCAAGGTATCTTGTATAAAAAACAAAGGAATCACAAAATGAATTGTTCTTAAACACGTATTCTGATTTCCAGTAAGCCATAACAAGGTTTGCGACACTAGCTCTGCAAGGTGACCCCATTGCTACCCCTACTTTTTGCAAATAAAATTGGTCCTGGAACATGAAGAAGTTGTTTGAAAGTACTAAATCAATAAGTTTCATGAACAAACTAATTTCAGCAGCTGTAGCATTATGTTTTTTTAACATGAGAGCTACCCATTCCGTAGCTATCTCATGGGGGATACAAGTATATAAATCTTACAAGTCAATAGTTAAGAAATTGTAGTTCACATTAAATTCTAAGGCCTCAATTTTTTTTCAAAAATGTCCAAGAATCCTTACAGATTTGATTCTCATGACACGGATATTTTTTGTAAAATGGCATCCACTACTTTAGCACAAGAGTAAGTTGGTGAGCGTCCACTATCGACTAATGGTCTCAGAGGTGGATTTTTAATACTCTTGTGAATCTTGGGGATGCCAAAAATACAAGGGTATCTGGGATACAGTGTTGACAAGTAGTTATAAATCTTCTGATCAATTCTACTTTCTATGAACAGGTATTCCAAACAGTTTTTAATTAAGCTATAAGCCTTATTCACCTCAGATCGTGAACTTAAACTGTATGCACTAGTATTCAACAATACATTCATACATTGCTGATAGTCTAAATTGTTGAATACAACTAAACGACCACCTTTGTCTGGTTTACAAAAATGCAATCCCTGTGTCTTAATAAACTGTAAGAAATCACGTTCTTCTCTATTCATATTATAGAAAGGTATATACTTGGACCCTACTTTAGCAGCATGCCTAGTATCAAGCTCACACAATTGCTCAAACATTTCCAAAACTGGGTGTAATGGGGGATTAAATGTACTAGGAATATAGAATTTATCAGGGTTACAAGTATTCAAAGTGTCACCCATGATTAATTTAAAATTCAAATTCCTAGTATAAATTTTAATATCAACAATAGTATTAACAATATTCAATGATTGAGATGGTACAAAGGTAAGAATGACCAGCTTAAATGAAGACTTCTTTGAGGAATGCTCAGTTCTAAAAAGCATGTTTTTACATTGGGGGTATCCTGAACCACTCTTGGATGCCCTTATAAAAGAGGTTAAAGACAAGAGAGACGACAAGGTGTACATACCACTTTTAAGTGTTAAAACCCCATTGACTCCTACTAGTATATCTAATGCAACAGATGAACTTCCTGATACTAGTAGTGGAACATTGAATAAAGATGTTAAGAATGTAACATTGAGTTTCATTACTACATATACACCATATAGTTACTCATGTATTGGTATATTACAAAAAAACTGGGACTTATTTAAGGTGAATCCCAACATCTATTCCAAAGTAGGAGAGTCTCCTAGTGTTACATTCAAAAGAGGTAAGAACCTTAAGACCATCTTGGAACATCAATACATTCCAGCGTCACATTGTAATGGGATGAATAAGTGTGAAAACTGCAATTACTGTAGATGCATGGAAGTTATTAATACGTTTAAGATCAATGGCATAACTTATAAACTTAGGGGCAGATTTAATTGTAATACAAGTTTTGCTGCCTATCTCGCTAGATATAAATTCTGTCCTGCTTTCTATATAGGACAAACGGAGCGTAGGCTCCGCAACAGAATTTACGAACACCAATATGCTATTAATAAATGTAAACTAGAGAATGCTTTAGCTAAGCATATTTACAACAATAAAGATCATGCCATTAAGTTTATTATTATTGAACAAGCCAAGCATGACAGTAGGGGTGGTTCTAGACCATTAAAATTAGAAGAACTTGAATTAACTTGGGAAGTGAGGCTGAATGCCTATAACTATCCTGGGTTAAACGACACATGTTCTATCAGCAGTATTCTTAAATTGAAAAGTTTATATAGGTGAAGTAACATGTAGTTAAAAATAGTTAAAAATAGTAAAAATTGATAATTGTTAGGATATATGAATGGTTTTATGATTGCTAAGTATTGAGGATTGTGATAGCACACTCTCTAGGTATGTTGAAACATTAATGATGTCTTGCTTTTGGTTTCGTAGGTAGGTGTCACTTTAAATTTAGGGTGCTTTTTTCTATGTCTGTGATGCAATTGGTTGATGTAAATCATCTGTTTCTTTTAAAAGAAAGTTTTATTGTATTTCTAACTGTTTCTGATGAAGTTTGCCGTCAGACTTACGAAAAGCACTTTAAACAGTCAAATAAATAGTTTTATTTAGTTTTTTGTGGACTGGTTTGCTGGTTTTTCAAACCAATTTTCCTTATTTCCTCAGTTTGTTGCCTTGTTTCAGTTTTCAGTTTGTTATGGCATCTGGTTCGTGTTCTAGCCCTAGTCCAGTCAACCCATGTGATACACCGGAGGTTTTTAGATCTAATACCATGGCTGCTGGTGACTTATTGGACCCACAACAAGGTTCCGTCTCTAACAGCGTGTTGGATTCTTTATTTAGTAAAATTGATTCCATATTTTCGCGATTGGAGCAGTTGGATTTGAATCAACGTGAAATCCGCCAATCTCTCCCAGTTGCTTTTCCAGCATCACAGCAACAGTTTGCTGCTTTGAATATCAGCTGTCCAGACGTTAGAACAGCTATACAAACGGAAGAGTCAAATGACAACATCTTGCCTACTTTAAAGAGCAAGGCTAATGGACCTACAGCTTGTAACCGTAAGCAGGCAAACACCTTACAAGAAGGTGGTGAGACTGGTGAATCAAGTAATAAAGCGGTCACCAATGCTCATGTACTGGGCAACTCATCTGTTGTACTTTTGCCTCCCTTCAATTTGATTCCTAGTGCTCAAGCCCATTCAGTGGATGTAAATGGGCAAAATTTTCCGGGATTACCGTCGCAATGCCAACTTGGGAACGACTTAACAACCACGCAATTGGGACAGCACCGGGACCCGGAATGGAATGGATCGGAGGAGAACACGTGTTACCCATCTTTAGCATCCTGGTTAGCTAATGGCTTTTCATTATCAGGTAAATTCAACACTGGCAGTACCGGCCAGTCACCTGAGCAAGGTAATAATATAGTTTTTGAAGATATTATTACAAAATTAAAATAATTTGATGCTTGTCTGATAAAACTAAGGAAGTTACAACTCGAGATGTCATACTTCCATGAATGTTTATCACAAAGAGTTGTACCGAAAGGTTTAAGGCGCTTCTCATACCCTACGGGGTTGGAGGCTAATTCAACTTTCCATAATGATTTAATCAAATTATTTGATCGCCTAGGGTTCGAGTTACTCGAAATGATGGTGAAACATTATAGTCTATGGGTCAAGGACATACAACTGATTGTGATTGAACTTGATAAAAGCATTCAATCAGACTTAGAGTTTTCTAGATACAAGTACGAGTACGGTCGAGTCTTTACTAGCATCGACCAGTATATGTTAAAACTGAAGGCTAATAAATGTAAGAAACTGTAAAGGGACTGCAAAGTGTACCATTTGGGTACTGCATATCCAGACCCTTCACCGGCTCAAGTCTGGACAAAAGGTAATGTCCCTTTAGGCCAAATACAAAAACCTGGTGCTATAAATAATGCTGTTGCTAATGACCAGGTTAACAACTTGAATAAAGTCTCTAATTTTAATGACGACAGTCCTAATTCCAGTTCTTATGTCAATCACAGTTCTATTAACAATGTCAGTGATCCTGCTGACCCTAGAGAGGTTCCCTGGAGTGAGAGATTAAGGAGTGGCTATCATGGTCAAAATAACAATGTTCATATTAACCAACAACAAAATTTTCGGCAAGGCCCCCATCCAGGAGCAAGGTCCAAACAGAAGAATTATCAACCGATCCAAAACAGGGGCAAGCAGAAATTCAACAAGAACAAGACTTAATTATTTGTCATCAGCCTGATTCACTGAACATTCTACTTTTGTCTAACAACGATCATTTTGGTAGACCTTTAGTGAACGTTCTGCAGGTTAATCAAGAATGTAACAGTGATTGCTCCATGATCCCTGACTGTTGCAGAGGTCAACAATACCCGGAGATCATTATGAACAAAACAGCCGATTTTAAACTCTATAATTTTTCTTCCACAGAGTTTTGTCCAGCTATTGTTGACTTCCTCTTTAAAGGGCTTACCTTTGTATCATCTCAATCATGGAATATTGTTAATACTATTGTTGATGTTAAAATTTATACTAGGAAGTTGAATTTTAATTTTATCATGGGTGACACTTTGAATACTTGTAACCCTGATAAATTCTATATTCCTAGTACATTTAATCCCCCATTACACCCAGTTTTGGAAATGTTTAAGCAATTGTGTGAGCTTGATATTAGGCATGCTGCTAAAGTAGGGTCCAAGTATAGACCTTTCTATAATATGAATAGGGAAGAACGTGATTTCTTACAGTTTATTAAGACACAGGGATTGCATTTTTGTAAACCAGACAAAGGTGGTGGTTTAGTTGTATTCAACAATTTAGACTATCAGCAACATATGAATGTATTGTTGAATACTAGTGCATACAGTTTAAGTTCACGATCTGAAGTGAATAAGGCTTATAGCTTAATTAAAAACTGTTTGGAAGACCTGTTCATAGAAAGCAGAATTGATCAGAAGATTTATAACTACCTGTCAACACTGTATCCTAGATATCCGTGTATATTTGGCATCCCCAAGATTCACAAGAGTATTGAAAATCCACCTCTGAGACCATTGGTTGATAGTAGAGGCTCATAAACTTACTGTTGTGCTAAAGTAGTGGATGCCATTTTACAAAAATATCTGTGTCATGAGAATCAAATCTGTAAGGATTCTTGGACATTTTTGAAAAAAATTGAGGCCTTAGAATTTAATGTGAACTACAATTTCTTAACTATTGACGTGAAAGATTTATATACTTGTATCCCCCATGAGATAGCTACGGAATGGGCAGCTCTCATGTTAAAAAAAACATAATGCTACAGCTGCTGAAATTAGTCTGGTCATGGAACTTATTGATTTAGTACTTTCAAACAACTTCTTCATGTTCCAGGACCAATTCTATTTACAAAAAGTAGGGGTAGCAATGGGGTCACCTTGCAGAGCTAGTGTCGCAAACCTTGTTATGGCTTACTGGGAATCGGAATACGTGTTTAAGAACAATTCATTTTGTAATTCCTTTGTTTTTTATACAAGATACCTTGACAACATCTTCATCTTATTGATGGGGATGAGCGGGATAGTACGCATGTGCTGGAATACTTTAATAGAACTACACATTTCTTACAATTTACTTACACATTCACTACTGATATTACAGTGTACTTGGACATATGTCTAGTGAAAAATCACGCTGTCAATGGTTTCGTAGCAAAGATATATAGGAAAAACATGTATTCCAACACATTCCTGCATTTCTCTAGCAGTCACCCTTTTCATCAAAAGAGGTCTGTCATCAAAGGTCAGTTAGGGCCTCTAGAATGACCAGCTTAGATGAAGACTTCTTTGAGGAATGCTCAGTTCTAAAAAGCATGTTTTTACATCGGGGGTATCCTGAACCACTCTTGGATGCCCTTATAAAAGAGGTTAAAGACAAGAGAGACGACAAGGTGTACATACCACTTTTAAGTGTTAAAACCCCATTGACTCCTACTAGTATATCTAATGCAACAGATGAACTTCCTGATACTAGTAGTGGAACATTGAATAAAGATGTTAAGAATCTAACATTGAGTTTCATTACTACATATACACCACATAGTTACTCATGTTTTGGTATATTACAAAAAAAAACTGGGACTTATTTAAGATGAATCCCAACACCTATTCCAAAGTAGGAGAGTCTCCTAGTGTTACATTCAAAAGAGGTAAGAACCTTAACACCATCTTGGAACATCAATATATTCCAGCGTCACGATGTAATGGGATGAATAAGTGTGAAAACTGCAATTACTGTAGATTCGTGGAAGTTATTAATACGTTTAAGATCAATGGCATAACTTATAAACTTAGAGGCAGATTTAATTGTAATACAAGTTTTGTTGTCTATCTCGCTAGGTGTAATTCTGTCCCGCTTTCTATATAGGAAAACGGAGCATAGGCTCTGCGACAGAATTTACGAACACCAATATGCTATTAATAAATATAAACTAGAGAATGCTTTAGCTAAGCATGTTTACAACAACAGAGATCCTGCCTTTAAGTTTATTATTGAACAAGCCAAACATGACAGTAGGGGTGGTCCTAGACCATTAAAATTAGAAGATCTTGAATTAACTTGGCAAGTGAGGCTGAATGCCTGTAACAATCCTGGGTTAAACGACACATGTTCTATCAGCAGTATTCTTAAATTGAAAAGTTTATATAGGTGAAGTAACATGTAGTTAAAAATAGTTAAAAATAGTAAAAATTTATATTTGTTAGGATATATGGATGGTTTTATGATTGCTAAGTATTGAGGATTGTGATAGCACACTCTCTGGGTATGTTGAAACATTAATGATGTCTTGCTTTTGTTTTCGTAGGTAGGTGTCACTTTAAATTTAAGGTGCTTTTTTCTATGTCAATGATGCAATTGGTTGATGTAAATCATCTGTTTCTTTTAAAAGAAAGTTTTATTGTATTTGTAACAGTTTCTGATGAAGTTTGCCGTCAGGCTTACGAAAAGCGCTTTAAACAGTTGAATAAATAGTTTTATTTATTTTTTTGTGGACTGGTTTGCTGGTTTTTTGAACCAATTTAATGTATTTTTACCTTGTCATTCATTTTTCACACGTATTATGCAGTAACTTGCCTTTTTGACATTTTGCTCACTTTTTGCTATATAACATTCACTGTACTGAACAATGTATATTATTCTTTAATGATTTCTCTTCCTAGATTCCTGCTATAAAAGTACTACATACTCCATTCTGTTAGAACTATCTTCCAGAATATAGTAATGATGAAACTCAAAAGTAATTTCTCTTCATATGTATAACAATATACTAGTCTATTATTGCACACTGCTATAATCTACATAATGCCTGTTTACATTTGCCTGTATGCATTTGATCCACAAACTTTAAGTACTGCATACATGTGGCAAAGTCTGTGCCATTCTATATATTTTTATATGATATTAGTCTTGGGTCATGAGTAAAAAAACTTCCAAGGACCAATTCATCTGTCCAATGAACAAGTGCAAAATTAATACAATAAAATAAAAATAAACAACATACTACATACATTGTTCTATAAAATAAATCAATCAGTTTTGTCACTATGAAACGAAAGAAGGCACCACCAACCAGGAATGAACACGAACCAATAAAGGATCCAAAAACAGTATATTCCACAAACGCTAGCACAGTTCCAACACGTTTTCATCATCAACTTCCTCAGTGAATAAAAAGCAACCACTGAACAACCCTGTTTCGTGCCAAAGAAGTAAAAAAAAAAGGTGCTGATAAATTGGGAATTATCCAATTTTTAAACAGTACATTTACTTAAAACATTAAATTTTCTCCCTAAAGACGCAATGACTTTCACTTCATTCTCTTTCTTCTCTCTCTTCCAGTTTTCTCTGGATCCTTCTTGGAAACTCAGGATCAATGAAATGCTCTGCAGCAAACTCCAGTATATTCTCTGGTCTTTTCAGGAGAACTTCTCTGACAAAGTCAGACACCAGCAGCTCCACCTCTGGATGAGACCTCAAGTACCGTTCATTACTGATTCGAGTATTAATCTTAAACTGACAGAGTTTCTCCTGCTGCACACGACTCAAAGCACCAGGGTCCGTGTTACCAAACGTTTGGTTTGGTAACGCGGACCCTAGTGCTTTGAGTCATGTGCAGCAGGAGAAACTCCGTCAGTTTAAGATTAATACTCGAATCAGTAACGAACGGTACTTGAGGTCTCATCCAGAGGTGTAGCTGCTGGTGTCTGACTTTGTCAGAGAAGTTCTCTTGAAAAAAACAGAGAATATACTGGAGTTTGCTGCAGAGCATTTCATTGATCCTGAGTTTCCAAGAAGGATCCAGAGAAAACTGGAAGAGAGAGAAGAAAGAGAATGAAGTGAAAGTCATTGCGTCTTTAGGGAGAAAATTTAATGTTTTAAGTAAATGTACTGTTTAAAAATTGGATAATTCCCAATTTATCAGCACCTTTTTTTTTTACTTCTTTGGCACGAAACAGGGTTGTTCAGTGGTTGCTTTTCATTCACTGAGGAAGTTGATGACGAAAACGTGTTGGAACTGTACTAGCGTTTGTGGAATAAACTGTTTTTGGATCCTTTACTGGTTCGTGTTCATTCCTGGTTGGTGGTGCCTTCTTTCGTTTCTTAGTTGTTTTTGCACCATTGGTCCCTGCTTTTGGTTATCAGTTTTGTCACTATACTATTGATGTTTTATTCATAAACTACCCAGCCTGACAGTTTGGCCGGCATAAATTTTCTTCCCACTTGCTGCTCATGATACCCTTGTCTTCCTTCTTCATTAATGCGCTCTACTTCCAGAAGCTAGACAGCTCTTGCACACATGACTAGCCTTGTAGGTTAATAGGGCCATAGAAAAATAATGAAGACCTATATGAAGAGGCCTTCTGGGAACTGAGTACAATTATAGTTAGCATAAAGCCTTTTCTCAGGGATCCAAATATGAAAAGGATGATTGAAAGGTAATACCGTGGATACCCTAGAGGAATTTTGATAACCTGTTGCATAGCTGAGGAGCTGTCTCAGCCACAAGCCTGTGAAGTTTCAATGTGATATTCCTTTTTATATCAAAAGTATAGGCTGCACTTATAGTACTAGCTGAGATGTAAAATGTTAAAGGTGTAAATTGTTGTAAGATAGGTATATTAATAAGATTTAAAAGCGCGCATTATATTACATGGACAGCACAGTGACACAGTGAGTAGTGATGTTACCTCCCAGCAAGAGGTTTTCCATTTCATTTCTAGTCTGGGGTGCCTTACATGTAGAGTTTGCATGTCTGGCTTGTGTGCTAGTGCTAGTCTGGGGTGCCTTACATGTAAAGTTTGCATGTCTGCCTTGTGTGCCAGTGCTAGGCTGGGGAGCCTTACATAGGTTCATAGGTTCATAGATTAGTACTAAGTTAACTGCCCTTGTGAACCATTTTAAGCCTAGTCAATTATCCGTTGTGAGACTCAAACCCTGCAACTTGTGTTTGCAAGGCAAACACCTTAACCATTACGCCGCCCTCCCTGTAGAGTTTGCATGTCTGGCTTGTATGCTAGTGCTTTTTTTATGAGTACTCCAGTTCTTACCACATCCCAAAGACATGCAGTAGGTGAATTGTGGCTGATATTGTCCATAGTTGTGTGTGTAATACATAAGAAAGGCCTAGCAATAGATGTGCATTCCTCCACTTGCCTAGTAATCTCTATACATTTTGCTGGCTGCTTGTGCAGTTATTACAAGGGTAAGATGCCATTAGATGACATTAGAAGGAGGGATTTCTTTACATGTTGACATGCAATAATCAGTACTAAATAACTTAATGATTCAATTTTTTTTATACAAGACACAAAGCTATAATGGTACTTGAAGACAGTGAGTGATCACAAAATCTTTAATTCTCTGTAAGTGCCTGTGTGGATTAATAGACTAACAACTTTCAACTTTAACACATACTTCCTATAGCTTCTTAATGCATTCATTTACTCTTTGAACTAGTGTCAATGTATAACTATAGTAAAACATTTTCAGCCTGGGATAATTTGAACAATGTTGTAGACCCTTGAGACTGACGACAATTTTTTTTTTTTTTTTTTTTTTGTGCGATGTTTTTTTTCAAAATTGAAAACAACCATTGATTTGGTTTAAGCAAAATACACCTCATATAGGTTCATATGTTCATAGGTGTGTACTAGGCTAATGGCCCTGGAGCCTTTACAAGACTAGCTAATAGAAGCGCCCTGGCATCGTGCCGCCTGACGTAAGTTCCCAGTGTCTCTATCAAGTAGAGCCACTGGAGTGATTCCCAGGGTGAACTTTCTATTTCCCATCCAAGATTTCTCTTGAATAGGGCCAGTGAAGTGCTCTTCTTGACATGTATGGGAAGTCTATTCCAGAGCATGGGCAGTCTCTGGGTTTTGAACCTGTCCTTCCAGCCTGTTCTGTTGATTGTGGTAATGAGTTTGAGGTCTCTGGAGTGTGTGGTGTTGAGGGATTTGGATTTCTTTAGATGTAGCATTTCTAACAGATCTGGGTCACACATGGCTTTGTAAGTCAAGCAGAGATCGCCTCTTAGTAGATGGTATGAGACAGAGAATAGCTGGAGTTTTTTGAGTCTGTCCATGTAGGACATGTGTTTAAGGCCTAAGATCCTCTTTGTGAGGTAATTTTGTGGCCTTTCCAGGTGTTGCATGTGTCTAGTGAGGTACATGCCAAAGGGGCATTAGACTCGATGATTAGCTTAATGAGGGAAGAGTAGAGAGAGATGATGACCTCCTTCTTCCTGGATGCAAAACCCTTGGTAATGAGATGTGCAACATAAAAGAACTTTTTGACCACAGTGGCAATGTGGTGGTCAAAGGAGAGGTTGCTGTCAACCTGTGTCCCCAGAACTCTTATAACGCCTTCAGTGTTCAGTGGGCTCCCACTGATGTGGTAATTAGTGGGAAGTGAGTTTTTCCGAAAGGGGATGCCGGCACATTATTTTGGCATTAATCTTAAGGCCATGGTTTCAACACCAGTCATTGGTCACAGTGAGGTCTTTCTGTAGGATGTCTACATCATTTGGGGAGTTAATAATGGCTCCCAGCTTGCAGTTGTCTGTGAACTTGGTCAGCCAGAGTCCCTTCGTGTTGTCCTGGACTTCTGAGAAGTAGATGCCAAACAGGAGAGGACCCAGGACTGATCCCTGTGGGACTCCAGTCATGACTGTTCGGCAGTCTGACTTGGAGTCCACTACTTTCACACTGTGGGTTCCATCTGTTAGACAATTTGAAACCCATCTAGTAATATAGGGGTTGATGCCTAGTTTTGTGAGTTTATCAATAATTCCTGAGTGGGGAATGGTATCAAAGGCCTTGACCAGATCAAGGTAAGCTGTATGGACTGCCTTTCTCTCACCCACAGCTCTGGTGACTGACTCAAAGAAGTCAACCAGGTTGAACAGGCATGATCTACCTTTCACAAAACCAAATTGTGTGGGATCTAGAGTTTGGACATTACCTATATCTTTGTTAATTAGGTCCATGATGATGCACTCTATAGCCTCACATATTAGACTTTTTCGGCTAATGGGGTGATAATTCCCAGTGTCTGAAGTAACTCCCCCTTTATGGAGAGGGATGACTGCAGCAGTGTGCCATTTGGTAGGGACACAGCCTATATTCATTTTAATCTAAAAAGACAATAATTATTTTATCTAATTGTCCTTAACAATGGGCAGCAGATGTTAAAATGGGCCACTCCAATCAAATGGAGTGAAACTGCATAGATAGTAAATGTTTTCTAGATCCAGTGGAGGGTTGGGTGGCTTTGCTAGGTGGATGTTTTTCATGATATTTCTGGAACAAAATAAAGGAAGAATGTCTAGTAAGAATGAAGCTGATATCCAGGTTTCTACTGCTGAACACCAGGATGCAGACCAACAGGGAGTTGAATAGTGCATCCTGTAAGGTGGTTCAGGCTCCAGCTGCCACACTAAGACACACTGTTATGGTGGGGGAAGCAATCCAATTGCACTGCTTTTATGATTCATTGATGGGGCACTTCATTAGATTCCGGCTGCATAATCAGACCACTATGGGTATGGCTCAAAAAGACCCTATTGATATGCTACAGGGGAAATGGCTTTTGAGATCAATCTGTTTATTGCCCTGTTTATAGGTAAACACTAGGCTATCAATCTGTTAACTAGACAAGCCTAGCCAATTATCAGAGGTCATAATCAAACCCTGCACCTTGTTTCTGTGAGGATAAGTCTTTAACCGTTACATCAGCTCTCACACTTTTCCTGCATGACTAATAGGTTTTGTTCATGTTATTTTTTTCATCACTTCGCAATGGTGAGTTGAGGTTGTGCTTCTGTGGTAGAATATGTCATGTGAGCAGCCTATAGCATCTAAATTTATATGTCACATAATGTTAACCAGGATAAATATCCATCTGTGCTAGTCAACCCCAAACACAATAGCTGTTGAGAGCAAGCTTCCTGCAACATGAGAGGGCTGCAGAGACATCATAACTGTAAGCATGGATGCGTATGTGATTACATATGTTGGTACAGGCACTACCCCCTACATGATGACATTTCATTAGCAGGGCCTGCATTTAGCTATGCATGGTCTGAATCTGCCCTTTACATATTCAAAGGTGGTGATAGCTCCCTAGCCCTCTTATAAACCTTGGCTTGCAGTTGTCCTCAGCCCTGGTCTTCACCAGGACTACAACACAATCATGCCTTCATCAGTGTGCTGACATAGCCTCCTTGTTTCTGTTTTCATCCATTCCAGTACCAGCAGGTAACTGAACCTCTAAATGAATTCAAGTTGCATGGCATATCTTCACAACTTTATCCCTTTTCACCATTAGAGCTGGGTGACCTAATTTTGTTGCATGAGTTTGAGTCGGCGGTTGCATTAGCTTCTGTTACTATCAATATCGTACAAATCAGATTGGCTTAAAAGATGGTTCATAAATGTCTTGTTTGTAGATTCAAGGCCAACATTGTCTGTGCAAGAATAAATACTTAAAGATTAGTTACATTCTAGAGCCAAATGAAGGAGAACTTTAAACAACGTATCCAAAACAAAAACATTAGTTAACACTACAGCTGGGAAAAAATCATGCAATGAATCCCTTGCACACCATCTTAACTACACATGATCTGAAACCTAGATTTTCATGAGTTGTGTATCTTTTTAAAATAAGTCATATTCCAGTTTTTATGTTCACTCAAGGGATTTTGTGTTACTTTGAGCGATGCCTGTACATGTACCATACCTTCCCCCCAAAAGTAAAAACAATTAAAAACATTGATCAGCCTTACCAATGGCCCTGTCTTTGCAGTGGGGCAGTCTCACCATCTAATAACTTTCAGCTTTCCCTTCTGTGGTCCCTTGCTTTTGAGGGTACTCAACTTGTAAGTAATGATTTACCACTAGTTTTCCTTAATGCTTACAGTTTCTTCTTTTTATGAAATCTCTGTCTGATCCTCCTTAACTGACTGCTTATACCAATAATTACATGAATGTTAACAATATCTGGCTGCCCAATGACTGCAGACTCTGGGATACTAAGTGTTGTTTGCATATACCATTAACAAACAAGTATGTGGAAGTGATTTGTAAGGCATCACCAGATAGCAAAAAAAATGGAAGACTATCTCAGCTAATGGGCCTTACAGATATTGAGATGCAGCATTTTATTTGAAAATATTCTTATTTATATACCAGAATGGAAGCATAAAATGCTGAAAGGTAGATAACTGACTTGGTATCCTCAGCAGATCCTCTGCATGATGCCCATTCATCTTTAAAACTGAGGACAAAACAGGTCCTCTGAAGTTATGAACCAAAAAAAGAAAGAAAGAATTAAAGATAATGATCCAGAAATCCTCCAAACTGTACCAAAGAGCTTAAGCTAGCACCATTTTACATTTACATCCAATAAAACGCACACACAGACACACACACACACACACACACACACACACACACACACACACACACACACACACACACACACACACACACACGCACACACACACACACACGCACATACACATACACACACACAGAAACATACACATTTAAACAGCCACAATGTTACCTGAGTCTAGCTGTTCGAATGAATGCTGGTACTGGACTTTCTCCTGATGGGTGACTTAGTTACATTACCAATTGCAGCCCTAACAGTTTTCACCTGTGGCATTTATCTTATTTGCCCACACCCTAGCTGGGAACCTGTAAAATCAGAATTCATATTTATGAAATTTAAAATCAGCAGAACTGGTTGCCAAGTTTTATCTGAATAATGCTGATGCTTATATTTATTTATAGCACATCTGCTTTTTGAGATATCAGTACATTTTGAAGCATAGCTTGGAGAACTTGTTTTTTCTAAATACTTTAAGTCTCAGTATGAATTCCATGTTTTCAGGCATCAAAGGCTTTAATTAGTCAGTGGTGGTATCATCAAAAGAACTGATGATGTTATGGGCCTGTGCTATTGTTTTTGAAATTTCTCAAGTTTCTCTATATCTAAGTTGTGAATTTTCAATAGTTCCTGAATATGCATACAATTAGGCCTATTATTTCCATCAGTGTTAGCAAGAATCATATCTCTGTTTTTATTGCAGCAATAACCCATCTGAGACCAAAGTCATTCTGGTGGAGCTTGGTTAGATGGTTCTCTTACTCATGGGAAGCATGCAATTCTGAATGTGTTTATTTTCTTTTATTTCCATTAATTTATTTAATATTTGTTTACCAGGAAAGTCCAACTTGGAGTGATTCAATTTTCAGGGGAGGCCTGGGGAAAAATGCTCCAGATGCATGTCATTGTAACATGGGAGGAAACCAGAGCACTCAGAGGAAGCCAACATGAATGCAGGGAGGGCATCTAGACTCTGCACAGATGATACCCCAGCCAAGAATCGAACTGGGGAACCCCTTGCTGTGAGGTAACAATGCAAACCAATTAATGATATTTACAGTCCATTAAAGGCATACAATCTGGATGATCTATAATCATGAAATTATAATTATGAATCGGAAAATTTATGTAACACCACTGTTAGTGGAATTTTTGAAATTATTCACTGTTGTACATCAAAATTAAAGAAATAAAATTAAGATCTGAAAGTACTGTTGTACATTTCTAGCAATGGATACTAAAATATCATTTAAGCAAGTGAAATAAGTAAGCAAGCTTAGTTATTGCATAAGTAAACATAGTTTGCACATTGCTTGGCTAAAGCATTTTCAAAGTTAAGGAATGGTACAGTAGTACTTGTCACATGTCAAAGAGTTAAAGGTTAATATATAGCATTCATAATGTGCCTGATTCCAAAAGACTTGCTCTCAATATCTGCCAGGTCCTGTTGTAAGCCTTGCACCAACATACATCACTTACGCTGAAAGCAAGTTTTTTGGAATCAGGGCGGGCACATTGACAACAACTCTTCTGAAATCTGGCCCATTGTATTGCTGGTATTAAAGTAATGCTGTCATACTTACAAGAGTTAAAAATTAGCATACAATATTTGTAATGTATCATTAATATTACAGTAATGTCATACAAATAATTCAATGGTTGACAGAGGTTACAATAATGTTAACCACTGTTCTTAAAGCAATTGCAAGTTACCTCATTGTGGACATGAGTAGACAGGGCTGTCTTGAACCCTTGGAGTAAGCCTTGACCTGTTGCTTCAGAGTGGAATTTATTCCATAAATTTGGGCTGAGTCTGGAAAAGTCACATTCACTAATAGTTGTATTAAATGGGTCAGCTTAGCAAGATGAGGTCTTCAAGAATGTTTCTCAGGGAGTGTAGTTGCTTCTGAAAGGCAATTTTATTTTCCATTTGGGGTGCTGGAGGGCCAATGACCTTCTTTCAGTACTTTAAGAAAGAGAGTATAAAGAAGGTAGGTTGATGTTTCAGTTACAGGGAGACATATAATGCTCTTCAGAAGGTTACCGTGGAGCGAACATAGGTCTACAAACATTGCACATTTGAATATTTTATTTTCAGTAGTCTACATTCTCTGAGAATTGTAAACTGAGTAAAAGACTAGAAAAGGTCCTCCATATTCAAGTTTGCATATTAGATTATTTTAATTAGTACAGTGTATGCAATTAGAGAGAGCAGATTAATACTCTATAGAAAAGTTTTAATAGGGAAAGGATTTTGTTAAAGATGTCTTGGGTGGGTGGTTGTGATGCCCCAGCACTGGCCCAGTAATCAAGGCTCCTCAATCCTCACCTCTGGCAACAGTGAAGAATGTACACACTGGGAGGATGACAAGTACACACACAGTAAAGTGCAATTTCCCTTAAGATTACACAGAGACCACAGTCAGGCTGGAGCTGGTTTCTCCCTCTTTCTCCACATCCCCAATAAGACTCCCCACTAGCACAGCTACAGAGCTGAGTCCATGGCCAGAGTTCCAAGCCAACTCCTCCAACACTCTCTCTGTCAAAGTGCTTTGTGTCCCTGCCCAAGTAGCTGACACACACTCTTGGAGATTTGTTTTACACACACGCACACACACACAAACACACACACACACACACACACACACACACACACACACACACACACACACACACACACACACACACACACACACACACACCTGGGAAAGGCTGGCACAGGTTTACTATCTATGCCCTCTTTTGCCCAGACTATAAGGTAGTTATCACTGCTACCCAAACCCCTTATCAGCTACTTTAAGGCCCTTAACAAAAGGTGTCCAATCCTACTGTGTAATGTTACTATTAATCCAAATGGTAGTCTGACCAAGAGCAAGGCTATTAGTAGTAGCCCACAGTGTCACCAAAAACATATCCAAGTACTCTCCGAGCATAAATATGTCTCACAGATATCACCACAATGATGGGTTTAAATATATTTAATAATAAATAATAAAAGAACAAGACAATACTCAGTAAGTAAACAGTTACATCAGAGTTCAAAATTACAGGAAATGTTTAAAACAACACTGCAGGACAGTCACACAGGAAATATTTAAAAAAAACATTGCAGCACAGTCTCAGATAAATAAAGAAAACATCTAAGCTATACTTTACTATATTCCTATCTAAATCTAAAAGAGTCACTGTGGCATAAAAACTTTTCTTACAAAACAAGCAGGCAGAAATGGTGAGTGAATGTTTCCCAGCTGATGTTGTCAGGTCAAAGACAAATACAAAAGGTCCAGTCTCTCCGTCTCAGAGAGTTCTTAAATTAATATGAAATATTACTGCTGGGTTAGCTTGGATGACATCACTTTTTGTCACCTGACTTTAGTTCCCAAGCTAACCCCCCATTGTCAGAATCTACCAACATTTATCATCTCCCTGTGAAAAATACATAAATAAAGGCTTTTCCTCAGATGTTTCCAGATCCTGGAAATCCTAAAATAATAAAACACTCCTACATCTCAAGCATAGTAATTATCTCTCTTTCAAGGCAACACAGAGAGCCCCCTAGTATAGACATCCTGTCTCCTGTTGACTGAAACTGAAAGATAAAATCTCGTTTATGGTCCAGCAATAAGGTAATTCAATCTCAACTATTCATACGTTTTGCAACTTAATCTTCTATGTTCCAGTAAGGTACACTGTGGATACATCTTTTACGCTCAGTACTGTACAAACCCTTTTCAACACATACTGTGTACCAGCAGCTTGATACACATATAACATACAGTTCTAACATAGTGGTAACACAAGCAATTGCATCATGCCGATATTCAGAAATGACATATAACTATTTACAAAATTCCAGATAGCTGGGCTTGCAATATTTCCTTTTGTGACAGTGGTGAAGGAAAATGAAGCATCCATAGTGATTCCTAGATATTAATATTCACTAACTGGGAGAATGATATTTAATTGTGGGAGATGTTTGATAAGATCATTAGTGAAAAGACAGAAAAGTA